>NW_022196894.1:85509221-85533248 GCF_008632895.1 Mastomys coucha
CCCACTAAAATCAGGGACTAGACAAGGCTGCCCAGTCTCTTCCTACCTATTCAATATTGTACTTGAAGCCAAAGACTTTCTAATTCCTCATATTTTTGAATTTCAATCAATTAGGATAGGTTGGTAGTATTAATTTTCATATTAAGAGATATTAAAGAAAAGTAATCGTTACTCCCTGTTATCCTGGTTGTGTCAGAACTCCTCAGAGTCCAGCTGTCTCTGTGATCCTGTGATCCTGTGATCCTGTGATCATGGGCCCGTTAGAGCACCTGGCAGTAGAGCTTCCTCTGGGTATTATGGGACTTGCTATGGAGTTTGTGCCCAATGTCTGTTGCTCAGGAACACTGGCCCAGGCAGACTGGAAGGAACCCATGCCACTGAACTGGTGAAGTTCCTGTGTGCTTGAGTCCCGCTGGTCACAGTTACTCCTGGTGTTGGAGCAGACATGTCCTCCTCATCTCTAATCCTATGATCCTGGGCTTGTTAGAGTGCCTGGGAGTGAAGCTTCCTCTGGCTCTTGTGGGACTCACATTATTAATTTCATACCAAGTTTCAGAGCTTGCTATTTGAATTGAGTTGTTGAATCTTGGCACTTTTTATTAAGTTGTCATATTTTAACTTATCCAACAGTAATTTACTTGTTTTAGTGTTAGAATCTCATCAGTGATCTTTCATGTTTATAGAGGTGGAAAATTGTTTGTTGCTATTATTTCATTTGACAAATTCTTGGATCCTCATATAATTTCTTATGTTGGCCTATCATTAGGAAACTGCCTGGTATCACTTCCCAGGCTTTTGCTATGGAAGAGAACATAATCAGTGAAATCAGTGAGTGATGTTAGTGAATATTTAACTATGGATATAGTACAGTGGTCTCATTTATAGTGACATATCAAAATTAATTTCCTGGTAGTCTGTCAATAAAGAATCTCAACCATATGTTCCTAAATGAAAATAAATGAGTTTAGGGAAACTCTGACAAGGATTTTCCTACTTCTGTAAGCTCTTTGGATACAAGACTCCCTTAAATGAAAACAGAGTCATTCATGTGAATATTATTGTGTTTAATTTTTTCAATTGTTAAAAAATTAGAAGGTAGAAAGGTTTTCATCATGTAATTTTTCCAAATTCATACTGTATGTCTTTGGTATGGAGTTTCATGTTTTTATTAAAAAAATGCATTAAGTGTGGAATTAAGCACAAAGGGAGAGGGAGGAAAGGCAGATAGAAATGTTCCGAGGATGAGAAGTGCTGCATCTGAGACACAGTGAACAGATGTTCCAGTGCAGGATTCATTTCTCGAGACCAGGACAATGTTTTTAAATCACCGACTCACCCAAAAGATATTTAATGGCAATCTGGGAGAAAAGAAGCCCAGCTTTGCTGAACACATGCCACTACTGACTGAGAAGCCCAACTGCCGTGTTCGGTAAACCCAGAAACCAAAAATTATTTTGTAGATTAATTTTATACAGAATTTTTTCCCCACACAACATTTAAATGTTTTTACACAGTGTTTCATTGGCATCGTTGGCTCTTATACTGATGTTCGCTCACTCTTTCTTCTGGTTACTATACTATTTCATTGTCTTACACATTTTGGATTTAATTTTACATATGCAGAGAATTCAAGTTTATATTTCTCCAAATGGTAAATCAGTTTTTCCCATGCACTACTTGTTAAAAAATAAAATCTAGCTTCTCCAGAGAGCTAGAATAAGATAAGAAGCCAGTGAGTAAGAGCCTGCAATGATCATCTTGCAGAATCAGCAGTGTAGACAGTTCCTCGTGCACCCAACAACCTTCACAAGAGCTGTGGACTCCAGGAAAGAGACTAGAGTCTCAGATTAGTAAAGAAAGTATTTCTTGAAAAGAACTGATTGTATCACCCCATTACTGAGGTGCAACTCATGTGTAGAGATATCTTTGGGCTGAGATAAGGAAGATGAAGATAATCCCAGGCTCTAACTTCAAATATTGAGTTGGAACAGTGAAATCAGGAGTTTGACATCATCCTGTGACTCTTACCTCAATACCCTGAGATGGAGCCAGCTGACCTGCATTGGCTACACTGAGGAATGCTATCATCATTCTTCTCCCAGTCACAGATAGGACGGGAAGGAACAAGATTTCAACCAACTGGCAAGTAGTACAAGACTTTGTCTTAGAACTCAGTTTCAGACCTGTTTTGTCAGGATACAGCAAGAAGAAAACCAAAGATTTATATTTCCAGCCCAGAGCTAACAGATGGGGTCTTTGGTCCCTTCTCTATACAAAATGGGGACCTGTGTATTAGTGGTACAAATCAAGTTTTTAGCTTATCTCATTGACAATTTGGAGTGGGCCTGAGCCAGTTCTTCTAGACTGTGCTATGATATTCAACATGAAACAGCTTAATCATGGCTTTGAAGTAGTTTAATATTGGCCACAGTAGCCAAAAGACTGATGCTACCATTCCCAAAACAACCTTGAGCATTATAGTATCGAATAACATTTCATATAGTAGGGGTAGGGTAGAAAACTAAGACAGGACTTTGCCTTGACATTTCAGCTACTGGCTGGTAAAATATAACTCTGGATAGATTATGCTGACCCCTGTTCTCAGGCCAGAGCCTATAAACAGATTCTGTAGAGTACTCTCATTGTCATGTGGACACAAGATGTACCAGAATATTAGACTTCTGTTGCAGCCAGAATTTCCCAGGTTTGGTTTGTAGACCAGAATAGCTGTCACACCAGGCAATGTGGTCTTAGGTCTACCTTGTGATCTACCTGTCTTAGTGGATTATAGGCATAATAGCATTCCTATATTGGAGGATAAAGTGTGGCATAGTGGGTTGGCCTTTTTATGGTGAGTCTGTCAGAATTTGGCAGCTATCATAGTATCTGACCATAAGTAAATGACTGTGGGTGAGTTGCCTGGGCCTATCATAGTTGTTTGGCTAATCTAACCACACAAATAGGCTTTTAGTGAAAAAGCTAACCTTTTTAAGTATTATCCTAGTTCATATGGAAATAGATTTATATTGAATGAAGATTTTGGAAAGCATGAGTTTTTTTTTTAAGTATTACAATAGTACTAATATATTAATAATTGATTTATGTAATCATTGACTTAAGTGCCATCTAGTGTGTAATGAGATAACATGAACAAAACATAGGTTCAAAGATAATCATTAGTGTACTTGTAATTTCTAAAAAGATAAGGATAGATACAAACAAAGCCAGATTATGAACCCAGTAGACGAGACAGAGACTGGGATGAGACATTGGGAATATGGAACTTGAAAAGCCCTCCTCCTGTAGCTGGGAAGTATTCACAGTGGAGTGATAGGGACACAACCCACACACAAAGTTTTTGACCAAAAATTATCCTGTTTACAGGAAATGAAGGCACTGGGGATGGAATAGAGACTGAAGGAATGGCCAACCAATAACCAGCCTAAGTTGAAACCCATCTTATGGGCAAGCATCAATCCCTGACACTATTAATGATACACTGTTATGCTTGCAGATAGGAACATGTCCTCTGAGAGGCTCCAGCAGCCGACTCAGACAGACATACACATCCACAACCTAACAGTGGATGGAGCTTGAGGACTCTTATGGAAGAATAGGAGGAAGGACTGCAGTCCCCGAAGGGGATAGGAACTCCACAGGAAGACCCACAGAGTAAACTACCCCGGATTGTTGGGGCTCTCAGCTCCTGAACCAGCAACCAAAGAACATATAGGGTTGGACCGAAGCCTCTCCACATATGTAGCAGATGTGTAGCTTGGTCTTTATGTGTGTCTCAAACAACTGGAGCAGGGACTATCCCAAAAGCTGTTGCCTGTACATGGGGTATGTTCTTCTAGCCAGGCTGCCTTGTTTGGCCTGAGTGGGAGAGGAAGCGCCTATCTTCACAGAGACTTGAAGTGCCAGGGTGGGGGCATCCTCAGAGGGGTCCTCACCTGCTCAGAGGAGAAGGGGGAAGTAGGAGAAGGATTGTGGGAGAAGGTGAGTGAAAGGGTGTCAGTGAGTGGAATATACAGTGAATAAAAAATAAAATAAAACATTTTTAAAAAAGAAAACAAAAGTGTAAGTTCTGAGCATATAAGAATGTGATTCAATATCTTAGGAGAGAACTCAATATAGAGACGGAAGCAATTTCAATCAAACAAACAGAAATCCATGAGATGGAATGTGCACTAAGCAAATGCCTGATAAGTGGCACCAGTGGCAGAATAGAAAAAGGAGAAGATGGATCATTTGACTGTACATGTTGTTATAGGATAAAGAACAGTGAAGAGGGAAGAGTAAGCCTTATGGGAGCTTTGAGAAAACATAAAATAGAAAATATGTTGGTTGCAATATATTAAAGAGAGACATGAGAATGGCAAGGAGAAAAAAAAAAGCTTATTAAAAAATACAACTGAAAATTTCACAAATCTAGAGATGGACACAAATAACTAGGATGGAAAGGTCAAAGGTCACCAGTCAGGTAGAACTCAGCCAGGACTAACAACTCCCAGACATATGGTCATGATTTCAAAGGTAAAGGATAAAAACTGAATTTCAATGCAGTACTAGGAAAGAAACACATTGAAGCATCAGTCATCTTGACAACAGACATTTTAGCAGAAAACTTAGAGACTAGCTAAGAGTGATATGAGAGTTCTCACGCTACCAAAAAGAAATAAAAATCTGCTACCCAGAATATTGTATTGAGAGAGCACATCCTTTAGAAATAAAGAAAAGACAAAATATTCCTCGACTAATGAAAGCTGGAAAATATACACTCAACAGATCTTCCCTGCAGGAAATGCTTAAGCTGAAATAGCAACTTGTGATTTGAAAAAGAAATCAGAAAGATTAACTTCAGATATAGCCAATATGCCCTAATACTCTGCATACGCTCTCTACTCTTTTAGCATATTTTAAAAATTAAAAGGGGCATCATTAATACACTGAGATAGTCAGTGTAAAAGACATAAAACAAAAAGTGACACTTTGTGAGTATTTTTCCTTTTTCTTGTTTTTTGATAATGTTATCTGCTTCTATCACTTTCAAACAGCTTGTTATAATCAAAAGGTGTCTGTTTAAGCATTATGGAAAGCACAAAGTACTTTATCTATTGGACAAAGCAAAGGGAATGAGTAAGAAGCTAAATCCTGCTGCTACAGTAAGTTACCTACCCACACTGAAGACTGTAAAAGATAGAGTAACTACAGTAAACTAGAAAACAGATTATAAAACGACTGTTAGAAGAACTTACCTTACGATATTTACCTCATAAGAGATTTCATTTTTTGGTTAAATGTCATGAAATGACTGAATGAATTAAAAACATAGAAAGACAAATACAAGACTCAACTATAAATCACTTACAAGAAACTCACTGTAACTCTAAAGACGTGTGTAGACTATAACAAGAAACTCGCTGTAACTCTAAAGACGTGTGTAGACTATAGTTGGTAATCTCCTGCTTTGTTTTTTTTTTATTCTCCACTTTAGAATATTTATTTACTTACTTATTTGTGTGGAAGTTTTTCCTCCATATACGTGTGTAGCAACACATTCATGTTTGGGGCCCATAGATGTCAGAACAAGTCATTGGCTCTCCTGTAATTGGAATTACAGATGGCTGTGAGCCACCATGAAGCTAAAATTACCAGGAAAAGATGAGCAAGCAGAGAGATCAGTTAGAGTGCTCTTTTTTCTTTATATTCAAAGTATTAGCCAGTGGATTTTTAATATGTACGTATTCAGGCTTTTTTTTTATTCTTAACATAAATTAAGCAAGAGGAAAAGGTGTAGCCATCTCCCACATTCCAGACTGAAAACTATATGTATGCATTTACAATAAACTTGCAATCCTGTACCACAAAATCATTTTATTTTGTTTTTGTCTTTCTTTGTGGGACACTATAAGGTATCAGCAAAGAAATTTATAGTTTTTGAAATAAAATGGTTCCTTAGAGTTAAACTGTGGGCCAAAGTATTAAATAAAAGTGGTGAATCAGTTTCCTTAAAACAGCAACAGTGTTCCCATGGCATCAAGGCTTGATTGCAGCCTGCCTGGACTTATTAGTGTACCAAAAAAAGTGCACATTCTCAAGGGCTGTCTGCATAGCAGTGAAGGAAATCAGCAAAGAATTTCCAAGCAAGGTGGCTCATTCCATTTAAAGCCATCTCCTCCCTCTAGCAAGGATATCCTTCGGAGAGAATGTCTACCTCCACCCTTACCCCAACCTTCACACATATTCTGTTAGTGTCCCCTATTCTTGCTATGTTTATTCTTCAAAGCCATTAAGAAAATCTTCAACTGTGATCTAGCTTCCTGTGTGGTCAAGCTTTATGAGCCTCTCCTGGGGAGAAGATGAGGAATGTTAGAGCCAGTTGTAGATGGCATCTGAATCCTAGTCATGACCAACCTTCAATAGACCAGGGAGGAAATGTTCTATTATTTATCACTGCCTTTTTAAACTTTGGATTAACTCTTTTCTACAACAAACTTTCAGCATGATTAATCTTTTATACTATTAATTAATAAAATAAACATATGACCTGCACATTTCTTATATCCTTTTGATGAGCCCTGGTAGAAAATTAAAATACTAAATGTCTTAATGTTATTCTTGTAGGTTCCTGGATTTAGCTACCTGTTATTATATGTAGCACTGAGAAGTGTATCCTCAGAATTTCCAGTAAGAGTTCAGCTATACTATGAAAACTTCAACTATCCTATAAAGACAGAAGAGAGATTGTTTGCTTAATCTCTCCCCAGCCAAATTTCAGAGGATCAGCTCCCAAATATCTCAGGTAGGAGGAAGTCCATGTCTTTGGAGATATCTGGGAGCCAAGCGAGTCACAGGAGCGGAGGTGACACAGGCTCTGCCTCTTGCTATCTGGGAGTTCTTTCTCAGCCATTTTTGTCAATCCACACCATTCCTCTAGGTTTTTAGAATTTTGGACTTTCCTGAGTGGAATAAATAGATATCCAAACTCAGCTTCCTAAACTGAAGAAACACACCAAATGAACGAGGACTCTCCTTATTCTTCATAAATCTGGCCAGACTCGTGACTGGCTTGGGTAATCCTGGGCAAAGTTTTATATACAATGATTTAATGACCCCCAGCTTTGCCAGGCAAGATAGCAACAAAGCATTCATAATCCACTGCAAAAGTATCTACTTGGAAAAAAAATTGTCTTCTGAGCCCACGTGAACACTAACATACATGATAATTCCAACTGCCCAAACCCCTCATGGACAGAGTGGCTCCTGTCCTTATTAAGAACAGGAAAGTTAGAGTCAGTATAGAACAAGCAACAGGTGACACTCTTTACATAGGTTTTCTGATAATTACCTGGAACGGACAGGGGAGAAAAGTACAGATCTGAAAATTAAAGCCACACGCCTCTGAGGGCCGACAACAGCTTCTTTTACTCTTTGATTTGGAGTGAAGGATGCAGGGAGGTTTTGTAAAGGTTTATGTTGCTTGGCAGTGCTCTGACTTTTCAGGCAACAGTCTCCCTAGAAGCTAAACCAAATCTCCTTTGATTGCCTGTGATCAAAGGCACGGAGGCACCCCCGCAACGTCTTAGCTTCAGAAAGCTGGGGCAATCAGGATGCCTAGAGGATATTAATAATTCCTAAGCACATTTTAAGGTGAGTGGTGCTTCTGACCGAGGTTTGTGATAACAAAAATGATTTGTCTCTACCTTCCTTCTGGGCTAAAAGTCCGAACTCTCTGATTAAGTCCCATTTTGTCGTAGATAGTAAATATGTTTAGTTGCCTTACATTCAATTTGTACAATTGATGCTTAAATAGAGTCCTAGGTGTGGAAAGGCTTTTTAGAGTGGAATATAGGAGATGTGACTTTGTCACTGACTGTATATAGCCTAGTGAAATTGTCTATTAGCCTTGACTGTAGATTTCTCATCTGGGAAAAATGCTCGTGAGCTTGTGATTGCTTTAACTTCTGTGGAACTTATTGGTAAACAGGGCTCCTGCTAGACTCAGTGCTCTTATTTATAGCTAAAGCTGTCCCTTCACAAGCATGCCAGGGGGACAGTAGGTCATTTACTTGAACTTTGATGCACATTCTCAGGGATGTGTTCCTATGAACCAGCGTCCACTGCCTCACAGATTACTTGCATCTATAAAAAGCTTTCAAGTATGAACATGTACCAGGATATAGATCAATGGGGTTATGCTTCATTCAGAGTATAAAATGTGCCATATACACAAACTTAATCAAATTATTTGAGTTTTCAATGTTTCATTTGTATAAGAAAAACTATTTGTAAAACTGAAATAGCATTGAAAGACTATGAAAGATGAAAACTTCTACACATGAATCTTCTTAATGCTAATTGTTGTCTTTACTCACTTTTCTATTTGTTTACAAGTTTCATAAATATAGGTAGGACCTATAGAGGATTATCAAGAATAATTTTGAAAATAACAAACACAAATTATTTTGTGACGATGATATTTCATAGCTAATAAAGTGGCAAAGAATTAATTGGGGAACAGGAACGGTCTTCATTGTCCACTGTCCTCCTCCTCTCTCTCTCCCTCCTTTCCCACCTTCCTTCCCACTCCTCTTTGTATATTTTATCATCTTCTTCACCCTCTTCACTCTCTTTTCATCTATTTCTCTGCTTCCTCTTCTTCTCCATACTCTTCTCTGCTTTTTCTCTCCTTTCCTTTCTTCTTGAAGATCTGCCCCATTCATATTTACAGTACTCTGCATAGAGTTTTCAAAAAGAAAGTCAAACCAAATACAGGTAGGCAGAGCCCTGGGCCCACAAAAACTCCAGCATGCACTGGTAGGGATGAAGGGTGGCTTTTCTCCCTGGGATTGCAGAAGGGTGATACTCAAGAGTTCAATTAGCATTTGCAGACCAAGAAATATACACAATGTACATTTATCCTAAGTTCATGATCCTCAAGACAGCTTCTCTAAAGACAGGATCCCTGGCGGCACAGCCAAACCTCCCTGACTTTCTGATGAGAGTCAGTGATTAGTGAGAAACAAAAAGCATGGAAGATGGGAGTCTGGGTTTCCCTTGGATTCTGAGAAAATACCCCCCCCCCAAAAAAAACCAGAACAAACCAAACCACTCCCACTCCAAGAAAGGAAAACATAAAACCTCAAAACTCTGCATTGGAACAAATTTCAAAGGAGGCTAGTTAGTAAGAAAGCTGCTTCTCACCACCCCATCCCAACTTTAGTCCTCTTCAGACCATGTCTTAGCTTTCCTGTCTCTCATCTTGAAATAGGGATGAACCCACATATGGTGGGACTGAATAGTTGCTTCAGATCATCTCTAACATTTTCTTGGCATCACCCTGTTCCTTTAAGAATGATGATGTTCACTATGATATCAGACAGAGTGGGGAATGAATACATGCAATTATACAACCAGGGTTCAGTGACAGTATGCAAAGTGAGTTATTGGCCTCATGTTGTATAAATAACTCATGCTAAGGCCTCCCAGACTAAGTCACCCAGATAACCAGTTATGTGGAACAGGTATTTCCTATAGAGGGAGGGGATGCCCATGCATTTGGGTGGTTATTGGTACATCCGCATTTTCCATAGGTGGGATTCAGTATAACCAACTCATTTAGTGGCCTATTGATGAACATTTATTTAGTCATTATTTCCCTTATGTCCCATTTCATGAGTTGTTTTTTTCACCCTTAAGGAACTAAGAGCCTTCCCTACCTGCCAGTAATACTAAAGTTAGTGCAGACATATACACATGGCAGGACTCCATTTTATGTTTGCAGACTTTATTGGAATACGTGGTCTCGGTGCAGGCAGTCTGGATTAAAATGCTTAATCATTTTAGTACTAGTATGAGATCCCAAGCCCTGGGGCTAGTGTCTTCTGAGAAATGCATCATGTCTGTGAGTATCACTAGACTCTCTCTGACCTGACAGCACCTGAATAATGACACAGAAACTTATATTTATTTATGAAAGTTGAGGCCTTAGCTCGCTACTCCAAACTAGCTTCTATAGCTTAATTAACCCATTAATTCTAGTCCATGTTTTCCACATGGCCGGTTATCTCTCGCTCAGTCTCAGTTTGTCTGACTTCCTCTGTATCTAGCTGGCAACCCACCTGCCTCTCAGTTCCCCAGAGTTCCTTCTCTGCCCTGAAGTGCTTCTTGGCTTTCATCTCCTGCCTCAGGTGTAGGCCAGTCAGCTCTTTATTAAACCAGTCAAGGGTGATGGAGAAGAGTGTTTACAAGATACTCAGGCACATGATGATCCATAAAAATAAAAATACCAACATCTCAGACCGAACTCAGCTCTCTGCTGTATAGAAACCCACATATATTTCAATAATACAAAGAAACGCATAAAAATTTCATCCCAACATGGAAGAAATGCTTTCTTCACAGTTCAAGAAGACACTGGATTTTCTCAATCACAGCATCTTTATGTGAGCGCTCTCTCTCTTCCTCTCTCTCTCTCTCTCTTCCTCTCTCTCTTTCTTCCTCTCTCTCCCTCTCTCTGTGTATATTTGATTAGTGTATGGATTTCTCCTTTACACAAATTCAAACCAATTTATATTTGTTATTTCTTCTATTCAATCATTGATTGTCATTGTTCCTTAAAGTCTCTTTGTTATATGTATTTTTTTCATGTATGTTTGAGTGCATGGCTGTAGGCTTGTGTGTTTGTGCAGGTGGTGTGTGTATCTCTGTGCATATGTGTGCATGTGGGTCAAGAGCAGAGGTCAAACATGTCATTCCTGCGATGCCATTCACCTCTTTTTTCAGATTTACATATTTTTATTAATGGGTATGTCCTTCTGTATGTGTGTATTTGTGTCATGGGGAGCTAAAGCAGACACCAGATCCCCTTAAGCTGTATTTGTAGGCCACAGTATTGGTTTTAAAAACCAAACTGTGTTCTGATCCTCTATAAGAAAAGGAAGTGCTCTTGCCTACGATGTCTTTGAATCTGTTACCTTCTTGATTTCTTTGGATTTTAAATGACGCATAAAGGTGCCTCCATGGAACTTTATTAGATCACAGCATCTGTCTAATATAATGCTTTCATTGGCTTGTGTCCTACAGGACACACTGAGGTAATACCTGTGTCTTGTCATTTGCACCCATAATTCAAATCCTTAGATTAATAAGGACCTTTTAAACATTATATTTTACTTGTCTCTCTATGTAGCTGATGCTGACTTTGAACTTTGTGGTCTGGGATGTTGAGGATTTCGGTTCCATGTGCTCCCAACTCCTGAGTACTGGGATGACAAGTGTTTTTTTTTTTCCCCCATATCTTGTGAAGAATTTCATCTTAATAAAGTGAATATTTGGACAGATCATTTGGGTCTAGGTTGTGAACCTAAAGGAGGTGGGAAAATTTTCAAAGTAGAAAATTTGTTTTTGTCTTCAGGAAGCTTATTATTTCTTGGAGAAAATTAATTATTCAAGAGAAGAGGAGTTTAGCGAGACTCTGAATCAAACTCCTAGAAACGATGTGTGCGTAGTGCCTTTGTTGCAAAGTACGACCACGGACAGGGGTTAATGAAATGTTTGAGATGGTGGAGCAGAAAACTATGCCCAGAGATGGCATGGCCATTCTGCTTTGATATGACAGCCCGCTCTAGTTTCTGTGTGGAGAATTTGCTTCTTGTCAGGTGACAGGAAATAACATCCCTTTCTTCTTAAAGGGAGACAGGAGGGAGAAGGTCTTATGAGTTTACAACCTATCTTATGCTCACCTCTCCCTAGTGGAAAGGAATATTGGCCCAATGTATGAGCTAATAACAATTTTATAAATAAATTGTCTAGTGCAACATAATAAATGGATACACTCCCCTCCATAAATTATAAAATATGCTTTGATTAAAAAGCAAATAAATCTTTCATATCCATGACACAAATAGAAGTAACAAATGGGAAGATTTTTTTTTTCCTCCTAGGAAATTGAATCATATACTTGGCTTGCTTGGCTGCCTGTCAAGAAAATATCTTAACTGCCCATGCACTGAAATATCTTGGAGGCAAACAGCCCTCATGACAGAAAGCTAGCAATGAAATCAGCACAGGATCCTCTGCAGACAGTAGGCCAGTGTGGTAAAGGCTTCTGCTGTCCATAGGACTCTTAATACTGTCAATTGTGTTAAAATTGGCAGTGTCAAATGCCAGAGTAATTTACTACCAAGCTAATAGCTTCAGGGCAAGATGGAAAAGTGAGATTCAACACATAAAACAAATCACTTACTCTGTCCTAGAAGAGTAAACTGCCTTTAAAACAAACTACCTTTAAAAATAGCTTCTTTGCTTTACAAACTAAAAGAGAATCTTTGATTTCATTTGCAGTCAAATGTATGGAATCTTTTTATGGGGATATAATAAAAATCTAAAGGAAAGGCAGCGTGCCTGTACTGGGACAATACTATATATAAACAGGTTGTTTTATGGACTAACACTTGTGTAGAGAAGCTATAACAACATATATACATTGAGCCAAATACTCCTGGATATGGATGTGTAAAAATCTGTGCAAACAAGAGAGAGACATTTAGATCCTTCTTGAGGAGAAAACACTTTCTACAGATTCATGTGCACTTTGCAGGATAGGTGGCTCACTGCCAGGGCTATAGTAGGCAGGCAGATGTTAGAGCTGACTTGATAGGGGACATCTCCATAGGTAAATTCGTTCCCATAGTAAAATGTCCCAATGTCTCCTGAAACACCAATAAGGTCCAGAGACAAATTTCTTCTTCAAAAATGGTCTCTGCTCTCTGGGATCACTCATTCTAATGGACTGATACAAGAATAGCTGTATAAAATAGTACAGAAGTCCAAAGTCATAGATGTGTGGCTTTGTGTGTGCCTAGGTAGAGGTGCTTAGGTAACGTGTCTACTGGAATTCAAGGACATTAAGAATATAGAGAAAAAAACTAGATTACCCATAGGAAACATAGGTAATGCGTTCTGGAGCCAAGCACACAATGGTTCAAGCCCTGGTTATTGCCAAACATGGGTATTCAACACTTTACATTTGGAAACAATAGGTTGGTTAGTTATGATTCTTACCGTGTACGATTTATATGAGAAATTAATATGGGAAATATGTTACATACTGAGTAGCATAAAGGTATTTGATGTGTCTAATTGACAGGTTTATAGAACACACTTATTCAAATCATACACTAGCCTAATATTACGATTTGAGATGCAACATATTTCTGTGAACTCATTTATTAAAGCCCAGGTTCTTAGGTGGTATCCTGGAAACTTCACAAGCTGGGGTCTAGCTGAAAGAAACAAGTCGCTGGATGCACAATACTGGGTTATTGTAGCTGCTCGTATTCTCTTGCTAAGTAAGTTTCTCAAAAACCTGTTTGCAGTGTCCTACATGTAAGAATGAGGGACCCTGCCCCCAATTAATTGATTTTAATTGGCAAATAAAGTTGCCAGTGGCTAATGGCTGGGCAGAGATACAGAGAGATAGAGGTGGGACTTTTTAGGATTCCCTGGCAAGGGACGGAGGAGAAGCAGGAAGAAGCAGCCCCAAGAGGGTCCCCAGACTGGGTCCAGGTCAGCAAAGATAGAATATAGGAGTAGTAAGTAATAAGTCGGGGATATTGGGGTGTGTGTGAATCAGCCATGTGGAGGTGTGTGTGTTTCATTCAGGAACTCAGAAAATTGGGTGGGTAGCAAAGAGCGCTGCCTGCTGCCGCGGCCGGTATAGACTTGACTAGCCTTAATTAGGTACAGCCACAAGTTATTCTTTCCCTGGTTGCATTTTTCCTCTCTCTGCTTCCTTGTCTACCCACATTCATAAGCCTTTCTTTTAATAAGCCCAGAAACCTGAAGCAAATTGACCATGAACTGGACCCTCTGAAATCATGAGCTAAGATGAATCCCTCCTACCATGGATTGGGTTTTCAAGGTTTTTGAGCAAAGTGATACAGTTTCATCTCAGTGTTTCTGAGGGACTTATTGTAAAGAAAGTTTACTTTCTATAATCAAGTGACATATAGTGAAGTAGATTATTCTGTATTATGTTACTGAGTCTAATTAAAACAGTCAAAGTGGTTTGAGATCAGAATTAAGGTTTCTCCTCAGGGTTAGGAACTTTTCTTATAGATGCAGAATCATCTTCCAGTAGAGGGCTTCTGCCTTTCCCACTAGCCTGCCATGTAGATTTAGGCATGCCTACCCTTCGCAATCATATAAACTGGTAACTATCAACTATCAATATATCTGTTGATTTATGTTGCATTACTGGAACTTTGACTAGCAGAATAAGAATCCTAAATACCCTTTACTTGTAATCAAAATGTGAACATAACTATTTCAGCCTTACTATAAAAATTGATGGAAATAAATATTTGATTTCATTGATATCCTTAGAGTAATCTAAATAATGGAAGTGTGAACCTCGGGTTCTTTTTAAGTCCTTTCCTACTAGTGTGTTCTGTGGATTCATAGACTTACAGAGTAGACATCGTACATTCAGTTTAATTTTGAGAAGCTCTTTGAGGCAAGACAGATTGTTTTCTATCACTGAGAAGGGGAGAATTTGGATGTCAGCATCAACATTGGATGCAGAACACATTGATCTTGTACCAGGCTCTGTTCTTAATAACAAACTGTGTTATTCATTCATCAAATCTTTATTTTTAAGCCTAAACAGTGAGTACTGACTGCCAGCCATCATTCTCATATTCCAATTGGGAGAATCTGAGACATTGGGGTTTGAGTTTCTTGCCCTGTAACATGGAAGAGTCATGTAGTGCATATGGTTTTATCCAACAGTGTATCTATAGAAGGAATGTTCCACTTTGTATGTCTCTGTTCTTAGGAACACTGGAAGACAATGAATGAGGCAGATGCAGACTCTTAGGGCATGGTATGTAAATATTATGCCTGTTCAGTGGGACAAGACCGAAAGGATAAAAATGACAGGACAGTTTATGTGGGAGAGATCTTGAAAATAGATCTTAGACCTTTTTAGTCTCTACAAACTAGCTTGTTGCCAGAGCATGCATCAGTCACCTGTCTTGAATTGCTCTTTTATTGAGCTATATGCCGAGCTTGTTCTCTCTCTCCCTCTCCCTCTCCCTCTCTCTCTCTCTCTCTCTCTCTCTGTGTGTGTGTGTGTGTCCACATGCACACTCATGTGTGGTATGTGTAATATGTGTGTGTATTCATGAAGAGACCAGCTGGTATTGGGTGACTTCATCAACTCCTTTCCACCTAATTTTTTTGAAGCAATCTTTCACTGAGGCAAAAAGCCCCAAGAATCTCCCTGTGCCAATTTCCTCTGTACTGGGATTGCACATACATCGCGCTATCTTATCAAGCTTTCTGTATGGCCATTAGGGGTTTGACTCAGGTCCTCATGGCTGTTCAGCAAACACCTTACCAACTCGATCATCTCTTAAGAGGTTCATTGTTTTCCTTGCTGACCATCCAGTGCTGCCGCCTCTCCTCACTCCCCTCTGCTTTCCTCCTCTATCTTCTCTGGGAGACAAGCAGAAGCAGATGCCGGGATGGGTTTATTCTAATCATGCGCTCACAATTTCACCACACTGTTTCCAACTTCTGAATAATTAAAGCAGCTGTTGGAGCCTCTGTTCAGTGACAGTAATAAAGAGTGCTACTGCTTATTGTATGTACCTATCTTTGTCCTTCTGCTCATAGACAAGGAAGCTGAGACCTGAAGACAAGAGTCAAGTCCCTGCTGATGGATCCATTCCCCCCCCACCCCCCGCCCACAAGGCTGCTTGGTTCACACCCTAATAAGTTGCTTTCTAGGCCTTGGCATGTACCATGTCACTAATCTCTTATGTTTTTTTTTGGCGCCTTGTTAGTCCTTCTATCTCCCACATACTTTGGTCCAAGGCTAAGTTATCAGAATCCATGACTCCATCCCTATCCCCATCATTCACAGATGGATAAGGTAGCAGGTTACCTATTTTCTGGGTAGCTTAACTGCACATCAGCAAGAAAGTTTGAATCAGGCAAATCTCTTAAAGTGTAAACCAAGCATCAGGCTTTTAAATAATAAGCATGGGGGAAAGTTGTACAACTTAAATATAAGTAAGCTTGGAGGGCAAGGAAAGAATTGTTTTATTTGAGTTTGTCAGTGTTTTGAACGTTCCCCATCTTACCATTTATGGTGGCACACAAGCACATTAGCCTTTAAGAGCTATAGATGCTCTGTGGGGTGGCACTGTGTTGCACTGAGATGCCTCCAAGGTTTTAATTCTCTCTAACAGCTTTCCACTATAAAACAGCTACTGAATCCGAAAGTCATTGAGAGTAATGTGGGTACATCTTGTTTATACACCACCTTGTGGAGGCATCTAAAGACCCAGTGTCTTCAGATAGAGTCATTTACTTCAATGAATGCAGAAGCCATAAGTACACGGAGACCTGTTCATCTATGGCTGACTGTCAACTAAGGAGGAAAAAATATGATCTTCTTTCAGTATATTAAAATCATACATTAGTTCAAGGTCTAAGTAATCTGTTGAAGAAGCATAGAAGTTGCATGATATTAAATAAGAAAATAAATCCTGATTTATTTTTTCCAAATTTTGAGTTTTCACTTTTTGTTTTTAATCAAGGACTGAACTCTTGACCTCCTAGGCAAGAATACAACTACTGAGATATATCATGTTTTGTATTTATTTTATCTTAAAGCCAGGTCTTTTCAGCTGGCCATGCTGACCTTGAACTCTGTTCATAATCTAGGAATTTATAAGTCTGCTCTACTCTTCTGAGTAGCTAGTATTACAGGCTTGCTCTACCAGTTACGATTAAATAATAAAATTTGTATTAAGAAATCATACTATTGATTATGGCAAATGTTAATTTAAAATACTTTTTAACTTTTCAAGAGAATTCATTGTAGAAAATCTTCAAGTAGTCTATGTTTGATTGTATTTATACCTTGTAATTAGAGTTAGAACCTTAAACATATTTGTACTACATGAAATAAATCCACACTCTTCAGCCCAACATTTTCCTGCATAGATGCTTTCGAAACGTGGTCAAATTATACTAGCTGTCTCCATGTGATGCTGGAGCACAGTCTAGGGACACAAGTTCCTCTAGTTCACATTTGAGCAATACCTGATCCATGAACTGCTCTTCATATCATTTCAACAGGGAATCATCCTTGTGAGATGCTCACTACTAACTAATAGCATTTAGAGGTTACCTCAAAGGCTAGTTTAAGAGAAAAAAATAGCTGCTTATTTACTTTTCTGGCAGTACTGGAGAAAGAACTTTGGGCCTCAAACATGCTAGAAAAACACTATTATTGAGCTGTATTAACAATCTCTATAAAAATGTGTGTGTCTGAGTTCATGGGAATGTCCAAATGTTTGTATACAGAGCCATCACTTAGCAGACAGAGTCATCTCCCAGACTCTCTGATTATTAACTTTTAAAGAAATAATAGATCCATGGGTTCATTTAGCAAATTGTTGGGAATTACTTAGATGGTAAGTAGGTTACTTATGAGTCATCTACCCACTCTTCAATTATCGCAGTCAATTAAATGATAATTGCTATTCTAACTCCATTGGGACCCTGAGGATGATAGGAATGAAGGTAAATAACCTTCCAAGGGCACATTGTTGCATTTATCTAATTATATAAGAAAAAGAGGACAATGAATGCCTGCCTCTCCCTTTACATATTTAGTCAACTCCATGAATTAGTAATTTTAGAGCAATAGCACCAGGCCTTGATTACCAGGCTACATTCAAATTCAGAGCCTCCACAGAGTCACCTTTAGACCAAGGAACTATAGCATTCTCATCAAACCAGACTGCTCCAACTTTCTGTATTATTTGCTCATTTCTAGATGAACCAACCTACTGACATCTTTTTGGCAGGATTGCATGTGTAAGAATACCTGGTATGTTCCACAGACATCTGAAATTATCAACTGGAGCTTTAAGATTCCATTCCCCCAAGTTTTCCAGTTTGAATTTGTAACAATAACCCTTATTTCCTTCTCCCAAATAGCATCTGGCTATTACTGTGAATATTGAAGATGGTCTTTGCAAAGACTGCGAGTCTTCAGGGTAATGGAGGTCTTCGTACAGTGAGAGTCTAATTATGGAGAGTGGGAGCATGGTCGTCCTCTTAGAGCTCACTTCGTGGTCCTCTCAATCCTCAATCTCACTTTCATTTCCCCTTTCAACTGTCCAAAGTTAGAGTCATAAAGTAAGATGAGTCTGATGACTGCATATGAGCCAAATCTACTCTCCTCCTCCATGAACAATGACCCTTCCACGATATCATTGGGTTTCTGAGACCAAAGCAAGGAAAAATAAAGAAATTGGAATCAAAACTATGTTGAGCTCAAGACGCACAGGATACTTTAACAAAGCCTTGGATGACAGTAAGACCATTCTGTAACTGGAAGATACCATCCAGTGATGGAGATATGCCCTGTTTGATTTAAGTTTAACTTCTGCCAGCTGTTTAGTTTCACTCTAGACTTATATCTTACTGAGAAAGCTTTAAATTCAAAGAGTCAGCCCACTCTGCTATTTCCCCTGGATACTAGTCAAAGAGCCCACCATCAACAATATCCGTAGAAATGACTTCAAATGCAAACTTCAGTGTTCACATAGTTTCCCCACAAAATAAACTCCTGAACGTTATCCTCACATGTTGAATACAGCCAAATCTCAGATGTTTTCTGAATACATGATAGGTATGCAACAACATGCCAGATAAATGAGTAAATTTTCCTAGAACTCCATCGATTTCTCTTAGATCCTTTTGCTCTATCAAATACTTGTCTACCCAGTCAGGGACATAATTTGGAGGGTTGGAGGGATAGAGCTTTTGGGTTCTCAGTCAGGGATGGAGAAGAATACAGAGGGTAGGCTGAGGGGACCACACTGGGTATCTGGGAATTTGAAGAATGAGACACATGGACTTGCTATCTTCATTAGAATGGCAGAATGAGCAAAGATATATTGGTGGGAAAATCTTCTCGACCATGAAGTAACTCTTTCTATCTTAGAAGTAATACAGAAATCACTTAATTACCCTCGTAAGGGTAAAAATCCCGTGTCTGTCCCTGGGACAATGTAGACAGAGAACAGGATTTACAGGGCATCATAATGTCACTTTTGTACAGCTGCTGGGACTCTCTCTAGGTAGAGTTAATTAACATTAGCTGAAAGCATTAGTGTCCCCACAGCCATAAAATAGTAATTTCCCTACCACAAAGTCATCTAAAATATTTTGTGTCAGCTCACTTCCCTATTTCCCCTGAATGTCAGTCAAAGAGAACACCATCAACAAAGAGCTCATTAACTTGCATAGAAATGATTTTCAAATCCAAAATTCAATGTTCAAATTCTCCTGAGCAAGATCGGTAAGGAAGTTTCTCACCAAACAAGGCTCTGAACTTCATCCTTGTGAGCAAAATGACTGTATCATAATATTACAAGGCTATTGGTTTCCATAGTTCCACACATTATCCAAATGTAAGGAAATGTGTATCCTTCACAAAATCATTGGAATTGAGGTTAATGGGGCCTCACTGTTGACAGTTTGATCACAAAGAGTAAATTACTATAAGCTAGAATAGAATGTATCTATCGTCAATGTGTCAAATACTGGAAGCTAGAACTATTAAAATTTTGAATTCATAATACTTAGGACTTTAAGTTTATTGTTTTTTACACTATTTATAAAATATATTCTAAGCCCTTCACATGTTTAATACTGTATAATTGGCTCTAAAATATAAAGCATTGTTGGTTGAGACACAACAGTATTCCCAGTGCTCTAAAACAGGGCAACAGATTTACTTAAAGGATCACATTCCACCTTCCTTTGATCATCCAACTGAAAACTCCTACATCCCTCTCTCTTTATCTTCCAATTAACTGTTTAAGGTTCCTTTCCCAGAAGCCATCAAAAGGCCCTTTTAAGAGAAGCAGTCTTGGTCTGTGCCCTCAACTGCCATATACCTGGGGATGGTGCCATATGCCTGGGGATGAAGAATCTGCACCCAGAGGGAACTAGCATCATAAGAGAAGGACAGTTGGGACATGGAAAAGGAAGAGACAATAGAGGTTGTCAGGTTTGGTAGTGGGATGTGTGGAGCAGAGATTGGAGTCAAGGGAGAATCACTAAAACATATTTTGTTCAGAAATGCTAAAATGATATCTAATGCTCTAAATACTAATTAAAAATCCATCATTTGCAAATACGAATCTCCTTGTGCAGGTGTGTGAGCCATGGGCAGAGTGTCCCCACTTCTCTTTTACATTGTTTTTGTTGTTTGTTTGTTTTAGACCACTGTTCCTGCCAGCTGAAAGCTTTATCTAAGAGAAGTGTTCTTCAGGAACTCTGTGTGCTCACAACATATTCTGCACTTATAGAGGCCTTAACATTAAATCTTTCTGGAAAGATTGTTCTTATTATAAGGTATAGTTATTGATCAAGAGCAACTATTTTATTTATCCTGATACTTTGGCAGTTTTAGGAAACATTGTTAATTGTCACCAATGAGGCTTACTTTGGTGAAGAAACAAAGGTCATAGCTAAACAGCTACAATAAAGACTGACAAAAGCCTACCATTGAGGCAGACAATGTGACACAGAGCTCTGGCCTCAGTCTCTGGCTATGTGCAGCCGCATTAAGCTAAGAAGACTGAAAATTTCTTCCTTAAAAAATGTGTATCTGTTCCTGGTTGTCAATGCTGGCTAGTAAAAAATAAAGATGACAGAAATAAAAAAAAATGTGGAGAATTATTCTCATGTGGGAAGACCTCGACTTTGGGAAATACCCAGGTACTATGTTCCCTAAGTTAGCCAAAACCATAAATGTCATAGGACAGAGCTGAAAGTCAAGCAGAGCTTTGGATGACACTCACATCATGTTTTAGATTTTATTCCATTGACAAAAATCAAAGCTTGCAGTTCATCGAAGATTTGCTGGCATGGCAGGAGCAGCTCTCTTTTCTAGTGTGCCCTCATCACACCCAGAGGGAGGGATCTATGAGTATGCTATGCCTTGTCATGGAGATTTCTCCCAAACCACCTGCATAGGAGGACAGGGGAGGTAGCTTTTGGGTCTTCCAAAGGAAAGCATGCATTTGAAAATAGTGTCATTGCAAATAGCTACCCTCTTCTAAGTTTCCTTGAAACTATAGTACTGAGTGCTTTCTTCCAAGTAGTTCCATCTGTCTGTGGCTATAAACAAGTTCATAGAACACATGGAAGGAAGGCTCACCACTGTGGTCTTCCACAGAGAGTGAGAAGCCTGAGTCCTTAACCAGTTTAACATTGAAATAAGACAATTTGTTATATGAACTTTTTTTTCTTTTTTTATTAGATATTTTCTTTATTTAAATGTCATATGATGTCTCCTCTCCTGGTTTCCCCTCCGGAAAAAAACAAGTAATAAAATAAAAACCCTGTTCCCTCCCTCCTCCCCCTGCTCAAGAACCCACCCTCTCCAGCTTCTTGGCCCTGGCATTCCCCTATACTGGGGCATAGAACCTTCACAGGGCCAAGGGCCTCTGCTCCTATTGATGACCGATTAGGCCATCCTCTGCTACATATGCAGCTGGAGCCATGAGTCCCACCATGTGTACTCTTTGATTGGTGGTTTAGTCTCTAGGAGCTCTGAGGGTACTACTTAGTCTATATTGTTGTTCCTCCTAAGGAGCTGCAAACCCTTCAGCTCCTTGGGTCCTTTCTCTAGCTCCTTCATTGGGGACCCTCTGCTCAGTCCAATGGATGGCTGTGAGCCTCTACTTCTGTATTAGTCAGGTACTGTCAGAGCCTCTCAGGAGACAGCTATATTAAGCTCCTGTCAGGCAGCACTTGCTGTCATCCACAATAGTGTCTGGGTTTGATGATTGAATATGAGAAGTATTCCCAGGTGGAGCTGTCTCTGGATTGTCCTTCCTTCAGTCTCTGCTCCACATTTTGTCTCTGCAACTCCTGCCGTGGGTGTTTTGTTCCTCATTTTAAGAAGGAACGAAGTATCCAAACTTTAGTTTTCTTAATCTCTTTTTAATTCCACATTTCTGAGTCTCATTGATTATTGAAATGCCCAAAGTAGTTAAGCAGCAATTTTCTTTAGGGGCACTGTGTGATTCCTCTATATTTTATATGGAAGAGATAGAGGAGGAGGAGGAGGAGGAGGAGGAGAAGGAGGAGGAGGAGGAGGAGAAGAAGAAGAAGAAGAAGAAGAAGAAGAAGAAGAAGAAGAAGAAGAAGAAGAAGAAGAAGAAGAAGAAGAAGAAGAAGAAGAAGAAGAGGAAGAAGAAGAAGAATTGAACCCAGGGCAAAAAGAAAAGAGCATTAGTGAATTGTCAGGCTCACTAGAGGGTCATTAAATCACAGGAAATGCTCAGATAAAAGAACAGGTTAGTATGTCTTATTAAACATCTTCTAATTTAAATCATTTTCTGTATTCCTAATATATATGATAAATATATATGTTTATATATATGTTTATGTATGTGTATATTATGTTTATATGAATATAAAACAATATATGACAATAATGGTAAAATGGGATTATTATTTATGCATTATAGCATCTTAATGGAATGTACAATAATAATGGACTTAATTTGAACATCTCTTACCATAATTAACATAGATGGCAATTCATTCTGCTGAATGTAGTTTTCAATGTCATTAAGAGAATACAGTGTTATGAAATTGCATTCTGTAGTTAGGATGACTTTAACAGACAATGAATTTATTCCAGAGAAAGATGCCAAGTCAAACGAATTCCTAGGCAAACATCTATAATGTACAGTCATTTGAAACAAGGAGCTCTGGACATGGTGGGAAGAAATACCTCATTAATATATTAATTTCTCTAAAGAGCAGGATACTTCTGAAACAGAACAATTTTAGATATCTCCAAAGGTCCTTGGATGTCAACTTTTTTTTTTTTTTTGTATTTCAGATGGGCAGATTTTGTTCTTATTTTTCCAGTTTCTTTGTTTTTTTTTTCTTTTTTTTTAAACTTTTATTACATTATGAGAAAAGTTACATGATTTCAATTTATCTGAATTTGTTAACATTTAAAAATGTATTTTAAATAAATAGAATTAAATCACATTCTTGCTTCCCTTTTGTACCCCCACTCCTCGCAGAGACCCCCCTTCAATACCCACAATATCTTTTTTGTTATATTCCTTAAAACTTACAAAATATTATAACAACAAAAATAAGTATTATAAATGTTGTTTGATATAAAACAACAATCAATTTAACAGTCTTATGTAGATGCTCGTCTACAGCAATAGTGAAAATACATTTTTCTCAATATAAATTTTAAATAACTCCAAACATATTAACTGTATACTTCAAAATAATATGTCACTACTAGTATTTTCTTAAATGAACATAAATATATAAAGGCTTTTTGTTTGTTTTGTATTTAGCAGAGTTTAAAATCTTGGCTCTTACTGTGGTAGAAGCCCAAAATAAGAATAATTTTTAGACATTGGATTTCATTGTAATAAGGCTGTACCTCAATGACCCTCATATCACCAAAGGATTTTACCTCCATCATAGCTAAACTGAGAGTTGATAGTTCTGCTGCACCAAGAAATGAATTGTAGGCTCCATTTTTGGATACAGACTTCCTGCTATGGTCAAAACTACTTCACTTAAGTGAGTGACTTTATTCTCAGCCCACAGAGAACAGGTTACATTCATTTAAGAAATGGTATAGGTATTAAGATGGTCTATCCCTAAAATCATTAACCAAGTGTTTCAATGAACAATGGTTCTGCTTGGAGGGTTGCACAGACATTAGGTGAGGGTAAGAATTTGGTTCATTAGCTGTGATAATTTGGAAAAGCATTCATCTCAGAGAAAGAGTAACTTATAAAGTCCTCTTCTTCAAACTTATACAAGAGTTACAAACGTCAAGCAAAGCATTTAGTCTCACTCTTTATTGTTCTCTTTCAAGCAACCTCCCTAGTTAATCATCTATGTTTCTTTTGGGTATATAAATACTTTTGA
>NW_022196894.1:85533443-85533831 GCF_008632895.1 Mastomys coucha
AGGCTGAGATAGGAGAGGCAAGATTTCAAGACCCTTATGTTCAAGACACAGCCAGACACTGTCACAAATGAACAAGCTGAAACTGTATATAGATTGTACAATATTGGACCTATTTCTCCAATTACCAAATTAGAGAGACCATTGGATGACAATTAACAAATTTATAATTCCTGATATTATTGGATTTCAATCGATTAGGATATGTTGGTAATATTAATTTTCATATTAAGATATTAAGAAAAAGTAATTGTCACTTCCTGTCGTTTTTGTTCTAAGAGGTGGAATTAGGTTTGTGTGGATTTGTTGAAAGACTACCTTCGTGCTTCTTCTAGGGTGTAGTTTTGCTTCTTATGTTGATGTTTTCCATCTATTATCCTTTGTAGGGCTG
>NW_022196894.1:85534621-85535311 GCF_008632895.1 Mastomys coucha
GTTCTCTTGTATTTCTTTGAGGGTGCTATTTATGTCTTTCTTAAAGTCCTGTATCATCAGCATGAGAAATGATTTTATAGCTGAATCTTGCTTTTCTGGTGTAATGGTGTGTTCAGGACTTGCTATGGTGGGATAATTGGGTTCTTATGATGCCAAGTGACCTTGGTTTGTGTTGTTTATTTTCTTACGCTTGCTGCCCGCCATCAGGTTATCTCTAGTGCTACCTGCCCTTGCTAAATCTGATTGGAGCCTGTCCTTCCTGTGATCTTGATTCTGTCAGAACTCCACAGAGTAAAGATGTCTCTGTGATCCTGTGATTTTGGGATCCTGTGATCCTGGGCTTGTTAGATCACCTGGGAGTGGGGCTTTCTCTGTGTGTTGTGGGACTGGCTGTGGAGCTTTCGCCCAAGGCGACCAGGACACCAACCCAGACAGACCAGAAGGAACTTGAGTCACTGGGCTGGTGGAGTTCCTGTGTGCCTGGTCCCACTAGTCACAGTTACTCCCAGTGTTGGGACAGATGTTGGTTCCTCCTCACTCTGACCCTGGGTGAGTCAGAGTGCCTGGGAATGGAGCCCTCTGGGTGTTGTGGGTGGATGTCAACTTTTATTTGGCTGGTGGCAGCCAATGAAATTTTTATTATGGTTTGAATTCATTTGTCCCAGTCTCAATTCTTGTTTTTTTTTTTTT
>NW_022196894.1:85536586-85544558 GCF_008632895.1 Mastomys coucha
GGTTTCAGCTCCTTTGTCAAAGATTAAGTGACCATAGGTGCGTGGGTTCATTTCTGGGTCTTCAAAATTCTTGTTTTTATTTTATTTTCATATGACAGATTGCCCCCAAGAGACAAAACCTTTGTATTCTGTGACTTGCTGTTTAGGCTTCAACTTTAGATAAAAACTTTCTGAAGTTTTCACTAAAGAAAATTATCTCACTTTCTGGCAGGGAATTTTGACGACTATTGTTTTGTGCCAAAGTTCTGGTGAAGAATAGGGATAGAAAATGTTCCTTCTCATTCGGGCTTCTTCAAGGTACACATGTAGGAAAATAATGGGTGGGAGCCACTAGATTGAATCACATGTTTTATAAAGACTATGCTACTCAGGAAACTGAGAGACTTGGGTTCTGATGTGGGCTTACTAAACATCACAGCTTTGAGAAGTTGATCATTCAGCAGCTGTTTTCATCTCTAAAACAGGTAAAGCAAAACCTGATACTCTCCTCCTAGTATCTTGAAAACTGGACACCAAGATTTTTTGTATTAAAATTTTGTTTGTGATTGAGATCTGAGGACCAAGAGGAGAAGACAAGTCAACAAAGCAGAAAAGGAGGAAAAGGCAGTCAAGAGTCGGAGGGTGAACCTGGAGGGGAATACAATCTGGAGTCTAAAATAAATAAATAAAGAGAAAAAATATTTAATAATAAAACATTTTAAGGAGGGAAAAAAAGGAATAAATCTTTGTGTTGCCCCTCCCCGACAAGTGGTACAGGAATCTACAATATCCTTCGAAGGCATTAGTTCTCAACCTGAGGGTTGCGGACCCCTTCCAGGATCAAATGATCCTTCAGAAAACACAGATATTTACATGATGATTCATAACAGTAGGAAAACTACCGTTATGAAGTAGCAATGAAAATAATTTTATGGTTGGGGGTGACCAAAACATGAACTGCATTAAAGGGTCACAGCATTAGGAAGGTTGAGAACGACTGCTCTAAGGGATTTATTAATCAATATTTTGTCTCAGGACTGTCTGTCCAGATAGCTCCTGCACTGAGCAGATAATGGATGCATGTGAGGCTGTGAACCATTCTTGTGTTGTGTGGTAAAAATACAAGAAACTAGCATCTGAATCCCATGCTGTAACTCAGAGGAGATGGTTAAGAACTGAGGGGCTTTTAGGTAGAAGAATTGTAAATCTCTTCAAGATCGACTCAAATGTAATCTTCCAGTGAAGCAGAAAATGATTAATCTTATCATTGCTGTGTGAATTAACTGGAAAGTGCTACATAGTCTCAGCCACAGAGGTCACAGTTATTGTAGTTTTATAATTTATGTCTATTTTTATGATTACTATGTCTATTAGATTATTAAATACAGTAAAGGTAGAGATAATGCCTTAACTGTCTGTAAATACCTTTCAGGTAGCTTGCAGTGTGTGTGTGTGTGTTTGAATGTCATCCCACCTCCAAAATCATTTTAAAGTTTTAACTCCTAGTATCCAATAACATGAATTCTTTGGGGGATATAAGATTTCTTGTAGAGGTACTCAAATTAACTTGAGGTCATTAAGGTGTTCCTATCTTAGTAACTATTATATTGCTGCAAAGAGATGGCACAGCCAAGGCAAACATTTAGAAGAAAGTATTTAATTGGAGAGGGGTTGATCTTGGTTTCAGAGGAGTAGTCCAAAATCATCATGGTGGGGAACATGACTGCAGGCATAGAGACAGGCATGACTCTGGAGCAGTAGCTGAGAGATTACATCTTATCCACAAACACGTAGCAGAAAGAGAATGAGTCTGGACCCCGTGCATGGACTTGAGTCCATATCCAGTGACACTTCTCCAGCAAAGCCACACCCTCATAATCCTTCCTAAACAGTCCCACTGAGAACCAAGTATTCAGATATATGATCCTATGGGGGTCATTCTTATTCAAAATACCACAATTCCTCAGATCATTATGATGGTTACCAATATAAAAGGAGAAAATTTGAAATAGAGGTCCATGCATACAGAGGGAAAACCATTTAGAGATATACCATCAACACACACTTGAGGCTACTGCAGGCTATGAGAACAACTTAGATCATATTCCTCCCATGCCTCTTAGGAACACTTACCTCTGGCAATATCTTACCTTTCATCTTTGAGCTTTTATAATGTCAAGACAACTCACTTCTATACTAAGTAACAGATATTTGGTATTTGTTACAGTGTCCCTAGGAAACCACTACTAAGCTCAACAAATATTTGAATATATTGAATAAATGATAGAATGAAAAAAAGTGTGAATGTAATTGTAATTTTTTTTAGAGTGTTTCATTCTGTATACTTTTTAAGAGCCAGAAAGAAATCTCCAAAATACTATGGTCCTTTATGCAGTTTGTTTCTTTTTATACAATTGTTTCTCTTTTACCTGATAGAGACACTGTTTTCATTTCTTCTTTTTTTATTAGATATTTTCTTTATTTACATTTCAAATGTTATCCCCTTTCCAGGTTTCTCCTTTGAAAACTTCCTATCCTCTCCCCCAAACACAAACCCCACCCATCCTACTTTCTGGTCCTGGCATTCCCCTACACTGGGGCATCAAGCCTTCACAGAACCAAGGGCCTCTCCTCTCACTGATGTCCAACAAGGATATCCTCTGCTACATATGCGGCTGGAGCCATGGGTCCCTCCATGTGTACTCTTTGGTTTGTGGTTTAGACCCTGGGAGCTCTAGGGATACTGGTTGGTTCCTATTGTTGTTCCTTCTATGGAGCTGCAAACCCCTTCAGCTCCTTGGGTCCTTTCTCTAGCTCCTCCATTGGGGACCCTGTGCTAAGTCCACTGGTTAGCTTAGAGCATAACTTTCCTTTCACAATTGTGGTCCAAGCACATATGTATGTATTCATTCAAATTAAATGTACATGTCAATGTTGCCATGACCCTCATCTTCTCCTAGATCATTTCCTAGATGCCCACAATACCAGGCAAATACTCTTCACTGAGCTACACTTATCCTACCTCCCAGTCTTAAGAGTTGTCCAAGCTTGCTTCCTCAGAAGTTCTGTTGACTTCTGAGACAGTTTAGCAGCAAAGAAAAGATTGTCTAGAAATGATCCTTGTTATCCTGGAAGATACAACCTTTAATAGTCATCTGTAATTTGACAAACCAGACACACATACCCATGAATGACTCCAGGCAGAGAACAGATTACAGGAGGAGCAGTCCTGGATTGAAGACACATCTATCAAAGTTATAGGTGGTCAGACCAATAACTCACAAGAGTTTTAGAAACTAGTGCTCCAAGTCTAGATGATTGTTGTTATGCATTTCCTATTTCATCATGAGTCAATAAGAATAATTAATATCAACTAGTATGAGTGCTTCTTCATGATTTGTTTGATCATAAAACACTTTCATGAAGAATTAGTCAAACATTTATTTCCTCAACAGCGTTTGATGCAAAATTGAATAATTAGTACCACTTTATTCTAACATGAGACAGAAGACAGAGATATTTTATCTTAAATAATTTTCTTAAATTAGTAAGTGGGATGAGTCAGGAGGGAATTCTATACCAAAGAATAAAAATAATTTAAAAAACGTGGATGTATTAGAAAATTTAATTAAATATATTTTCATATTCTAATTTGTTCTGATATTTTATTAACATACTTCTGCATGTAACAACATAAAAATTATATAGATCATCATGCAACCCTTTCTAATTATTCAAAGTTTTGATGGCAGCAGTCAAGTGTTTAAATGAAAAGCGATGCTGGCATTTTCTTTGTCAGAATTATTATAATTCCATAAAGATATTTTAAACATCTCTGTGTGTTTGTGTTTACACACTTGCCTTTCTTAGAGGTGAATGTGGAAGCTGGTCCTGGAGACACAAGGTGTGCCCTAAAAAACACATCCTTTTATGTGGTTGTTGAAGAGCTGTCTTAGTTAGAGTTCTATTGCTATGATAAAACATCATGACTGAACACAACTTGAGTAGGAAAGGGGTTCATGTTGCTTACTTTTTCATACCACAATTCATCTGCGGTCAGGGCAGAAAGCCAGAGGCAGGAACTGAAGCAGAGGCCATAGACGAGTATTTCTTACTAGCTTGTTCATCATGGATTCCTCAGCCTGCTTTCTTATACACCCCAGCATTACCATCTGAGTGGCACCACCAATACCAAAGGAATGGACCACCCCATATTCATCACTAATTTTAAGAAATTCAATGTATCCTTGTTACATGTTGGAACATCTTTTGGGTATATGCCCAGGAGTGGTATAGCTGAGTCCTCAGGTAATACTATGTCCAATTTTCTGAGGAACCGCCAGACTGATTTCCAGAATGATTGTACCAGCTTGTGATCCCACCAAAAATGGAGGAGTTTTCTTCTTTCTCCATATCCTTGCCAGGATATGCTGTCACGTGAGGTTTTGATCTTAGCCATTCTGACTGATGTGAGGTGGGAATCTTAGGTTTGTTTTGATTTGCATTTCCCTGATGACTAAGGATGTTGAACATTTCTTTAGTTGTTTCTCAGCCATTTGATATTCCTCAGTTGAGAATTCTTTGTTTAGCTCTGCATACCATTTTTTAATATGGTTATTTGATTCTCTGGAGTCTAACTTCTTGAGTTCTTTGTATCCATTGGATACTAGCACTCTGTTGGATATAGAGTTGGTAAAGATCTTTTCCCAAACCGTTGGTTGCTGTTTTGTCCTATTGACAGTGTCCTTTGCCTTACAGAAGCTTTGCGATTTTATGAGGTCCCATTTGTCTTTTTTTTTTTTTTTTAATCTTAGAGCATAAGCCATTCTATACAGGAAAATTTCCCTTGTGCCCAAGGCTTCGAGGCTCTTCCCCATTTTCTTTTTAAAAGAAGGACACATGCTCCCCTATGTTCATAGCAGCCTTACCTCTAATAGCCAGAAGTTGGAAAGAACCCAAATGTCCTTCAACAGAGGAATGTATACAGAAAATATGGTACATTTACACAATGGAGTACTACTCAGCTATTAAAAACAGTGACTTCATGAAATTCTTAGGCAAATGGATGAAAATATCATCCTAAGTGAGGTAACCCAATCACAAAAGAGCACACATGGTATGCACTCACTGATTGGTGGATATGAGCCCAAAAGCTCAGAATACTCAAAATGGAATTCACAGACCACATGAAGCTCAAAAAGAAGGAAGACCAAAGTGTGAATGCTTCAGTCCTTCCTAGAAGGGGGAAAATTCTCATGGGAGGAAATACTGAGACAAAAGTGTGGAGCAGAGACTGAAGGAAAGACCATCCAGAGGCTGCCCCACCTGGGGATCCATCCCATATACAGTCACCAAACCCAGACACTATTGTGGATACTAAAAAGTGCTTGCTGATAGGAGCCTGATATAGCTGTCTTCTGAGAGATTCTGACAGAGCCTGACAAGTACAGAGACAGATGCTTACAGCCAACCATTGGACTGAACATGGGTTCCTCAATGGAAGAGTTAGAGAAAGGAATGAAGAATCTGAAGGGGTTTGCAACCCCATATAAAGAAAAATGATATCAACCAACAAGACCCCTCCAGAGCTCTCAGGGACTAAACTACCAACCAAAGAGTACACATGGAGGGACCCATGGCTCCAGTTGCATATGTAGCAGAGGATGGCCTTGTCAAGCATCAATGGGAAGAGAGGCCCTTGGTTCTCTGAAGGCTTGATACCCCAGTGTTGGGGAATGCCAGGGAGGAGAGGCAGGAGTGGGAGGGTGGGTGGGGGAACACCCTCATAGAAGCAGCAGAATGGGATAGAGGGTCTGGGGTGGGGAACAGGGAAATGGGATACCATTTGAAATGTAAATAAAGAAAATATCCAATAAAAAAATGCACTGTAATCTTTCCCCAGGCCAATCTACTGGAGGCATTTTCTCATTTGAGTTCTTAAATGACTCTATATTGTTTCAAGCTGAAATAAAGCTATTCTACATATGATTCAAACTCATAGGCTTGTGCTTGAACAGCAAGCACTTTATTCATTGTCTTCAGTAAAACTCATATTGTGTTATTTATCAAGGAGAGGGCTATTGACTCACATTTTTTTCCCTAAAGAACACCCTACATGTATTTGGCCAAGCAGTGGCACCATATTTATTGAAAAATAGAATGACTTCAAGTGTTTATAAAAATGAAAACTTCCTGATAAAGTTATCTATGAAGGGCCTAAGCATATTTACATTTGATTTGATATAATTTGAGTTTTGTTTCAAAATAATAAATTGAAAGGCTACCACATCTTATGTTCACAACAAGCTGATGACATGGTTGGAACAGATTTCAGATTGGAACAAAGTTTGCTAATATTTATTTGTAAGTTTATAAAACTCAGAGACATTTCTACCACTGACTCTAGGTAGCTCTTCAGCACATACACTTTCTGGATACCTATGGCACTATTCTCATATTTTGTGATCCAAAGCAGTCTAGTTCACTGCTGTGGTTCAAGCAGAGTAGCACCCTCATCATCATCTCATATTCCAGAGTGACTCACAGGAGCCACAAACAGAAGTACTGTATTTCTATTATGGTTTACCTGGTCAAGCTGACTAGTGATAGACACTATTTAGTCCTCACAACAAATAAACACTAGAAATGAGTGATATCTAGCAAATTAGAAGGTGTTGATGCCCATGAATTTAGACCGATAGAACATTGATCCACATGTGCAAATGTCTCTTTTATTTGCCAGATGTAATTGTCATCTTGGAAGCTTATTGCTGAATATACTCATCCTTTCTAGTTCTTGCTGAACTCTGGTTGGTCCTACTCAGTTCTTCTGCCTCAAACTCCTCTCTAAGTGGACTGATTCAAACTGCCTTCTCTCTGGAACTAACTCTGGCAATTTTCTTTCTTTCTTTCTTTCTTTCTTTCTTTCTTTCTTTCTTTCTTTCTTTCTTTTTGCATTGTTTGTGCAAACTTTTATTGAATTAAAAAAAAGTAAAGACAGAATTTCAAAATATTCATGTAACCTACTAAGGCTATTTTTCTGAAGCCAGAGTCAAGATACAGAATTCTCCATACTGATTAATAACCTTGATTTAAATAGAAACCTATTTAAACATGGTATGATTTCAAAATAGAGTCAAGCTTGTATACTCAAAGTTCCTGGTTCAGGCTGGCCTAAATGACACAGCTATTCCAGGCTAAAGCCAACAGCTATCCTTTGTAAAAAACATGGATTTTTGCAGGAAAGGAACATCTCAGGGCTAAGGCCAGCTCTGCTGTGCAAACGCAGATGATGTTGGGCTTCATTTTCCTTAAGTCTTATTTTTTTGTTTACTCTTTTAGTTGTTTATTTATTTTTCAATCTGAGGAATTCATCCATGATGTATACACTGTATTCACATCATGAAAGAGATTTCTCAGAGTTCCTGGGTTAAGTTCCCTTAGGTTCACATCCCTTGGGGGCTTATCAGAGTCATTTCTGCTATGTGCAGCCATGACAGGTCCATACTCTGGGATTCTAGGATCTCCCTCCTTTTAAAAGCTCTAAAATATGCCAGGCTCGGCCACTTACATGGTATGCACTCTCTGATAAGTGGATATTAGCCCAGATGATAGGAATACACAAAGTACAATCCACAAACCACAAGAAAATCAAAAAGAAGGAAGACCAAAAGGTGGATACTTCACTCCTTCTTAAAAGGGGGAACAAAATACTCATGGAAGGAGTTGCAGAGACTAACTATGGAACAGAGACTGAAGTAAGGACAATCCAGAGACTGCTCCACCTAGGAATACTTCCCATATTCAATAATCAAATCCAGACACTATTGTGGATACCAGCAAGTGCTGGCTGACAGGAGCCTAATATAGCTGTCTCCTGAGAGGCTCTGACAGTGCCTGACTAATACAAAGTAGAGGCTCACAGTCATCCATTGGACTGAGTACAGGGCCCCCAATGAGGAGCTAGAGAAAGGACCCAAGGAGTTGAAGGGTC
>NW_022196894.1:85545251-85548572 GCF_008632895.1 Mastomys coucha
GGCTGCTTCTTATTCTCTGGCTCCAACTGTCTCTACTGACCTGCACTGAGGAACTGTACAAATTGAACGGAATGATTTGACTGAACTCAACTGCACTGTGTGCACTGCACTGACTGTATTTGAACTGCCCTCTCTCTCACCACACTGCTCTTAAGCAGCCTCTCTTTCCTGTCTGTTCTCATGAGAGTTAGGTGTGTTCTGTGTCTAACTCATTCTGTAAATCTTTCTCTGGTTCATCACTTTGTCTGCCCCGCAATTAGGAGTCACCACTTGGGATTAAAGTGTGTACTAATGGCATGGGATTAAAAATGTTTGGTGTGTCTGCATTCCTGCTGGTTCAGAGACCTAGAAGGTCTTTGGATCTGATTCCTTGCCAGAAAAGCCATATTGCTGGATTAAAATTCCTCTATATGCATGGCTTCACATGCCTTTATAAAGCTGGACATTGTTGGTATATGAATAATATATAGCTGGTGAAAAATCTCACTTAATTGGCACCAATAGTAATAATTTGTTTACTCCTCTAGCATTTTAAATATCAGTAAAGCATCTGTAGTAGTCATCAAATACTCTGAGAGTTCTCTCAATTCCACCCCCTGGTTGCTCTTCTGGAGAAATCTATTTTCATTTTTTAAAAGGTTACAGATCTTTCCTTGACATGTGGCTTGATATCTTCATACCCATGCTTACTGTTGAAAAAGAAAAACTAGGGTAGGGGGAGTCTGAGTCTTTTCCTCCAGCATCTTTCAGTATAATGAGTCTAAGTAGCAATGTCTAAGCATTATGGTTGGTTGTTAGACTATTGGCCTTGGCCCATTAAGTTAGAGGATCAATTGACTGTAGTAGCTTGTTTTCATATTTAAAAAAGACTTTAGGTCACATATTTGAGAAGTGGTTGATGCTCTTTACCATTTGTTTCATTAAAAGTGTGATTTTAATTACAACTGATTTTGAAAACAACTAACTGTAGTCAGATTCTTGGCGACTTTATGGGTTTCTATTTCTATCACACTTCTTCCCTCATTTCCTTTCCAATTCTCCAACACTATGTAGGAGATAAGGCTAGAGAGGAAAGGGGTCATTCCTGCTGATAGGGGCAGCAACTTCCTTGGGGGCAACTTTCATCTTCACTGTAATGACATCTCCATCCAGCACCCAGAGACAGCAGCAGCAGCAGCAATAAGCAGCTGCAGGCCCTCTTGAGGATTTAACATTTTTATAACCTCTCAAGAGTACCTAGAATTCCAAACTTTTAGACATTTGCAGAAACTATCTGCAGCTGGCAGAATTATGCACCTGCCAGAGCATGCAATCATACTCTCGTACTGTGGACAAACTGAAGCTCCCTCATACCCCACACTGGGTTAAAATAAAAACATGGTCCCATAATACTTCTATGTTTTTAAAGAAGTCAAAATTCTCACTACACCTGTTTCATAATGGTGTTAATATCCTTAGGCATATTTTTCTTCTTCTATGGTGCAGTTCACTTAACATTTTCCCGTAAGCTGCTACAATAACTTTCTACATACAGTTTTCCCAAGCCAAAACCGATGTTGAAATGTTACAACATTCCAAACTATAAGAACTGGCCTATCTAACTAAAAGCAAAATGTTATCTTCCCTATACTTTTTGGAGAGAAACCCAATGAACAAGTTTTCATTTAACTTTTCCCTTCTATTTATTAAAATCTAATTGCTGGCACATTTTCCTCAGTAAAAGGGGGCACTAGTTCAAATCAGTTTGTAAACATGCATATCTGAAGTCCAAGGAAGAGAACCTTAAAAGGTTGAAGGACCATCAGTGTGTGAAGAATCACAAACAAATTAGACAGAAGCAGCTTTCACCATAGGGGGGCCCAGTTGTTTTATGACTGTAAGGTTACACTGGAATTAATAATTAGAATACTATAAATGTTATGTCCCAGAATGTTTAAGTTTATGTTGGTTTGTGTCTTCATAGTCAAAACTTTCTCCTAGATTTAAATTTCTACTGATTGCATCCCTTCTTCTACTCTACATCCAAATTGCTTTTAGGAGTGCAAATACAGCTAGAAATTGGATGGTGAGGTCCTTGAGAAAGAGGGTGGCAAAAAGTTCACAGCAGGCAGAGATGGGTCAAAACATTGACATTTTCTATCAAGAAACCTGGCACACACATTCTCTACAACATTTTGCAAAAATACCTTTTGTGTTAGTTATGTTAAAACAGAGCTGCAAAGAACGTGCTCTCTCTGCTCCAGGGTTATGCTTGCTTTGGAGCGCTCTGCATGTGAGCTAATTAATTGGCAAATGACAAATGCATCAGGCACAGCGGGCCTTGCTTCCCCTAGGTTTCCACTCACTTCGGCCTGCAGCAGTGTACCCTGGAAATATTTCAGAGTGAGCCCAGGCAAAGTGATGACAAGCCTGGTCTCATGTCTTTGCCTGGGTTAGATAACAAACATTGCTCTTTGCTATTCCCAAGCTCCTTCCTTGTCCACAGAAGCTACATGAGTAAATCTTTTTGACATATAGTTACTTGTCCTAGGCCAACAAGATGGAGTCATGTTTCCTTCTTCCTCTTTTTATTACCCCAGCCTACACAGAGAGAATGAGGTGCTTCATCAAACGAAGGCACTGGCTGGATAATCCTACCTGTATACCTGGGCATTGCTGCAGTTAGAGACAAGTGTGTTCCAAGTTCTTCTTCCATAGCTCATCTCAAAGATGATAAAAATTTGAAAAGCACTCAGGGAAAAGAATAAGGAGGTGCAATATGTCAATGCATTTGTAACATATTCAGGGGCATGCATGTACACAGTGAGAAGTTCTTTCATAAAGGAAGAAAGTTAGCCCTATGTGAATTCACCTAGAAATAAAAACTGAGCAGAAAAACTTCTCAAGCTTTGTTCATATTTTATTTTTGTTAATATCTAGTTATTTATTTGTTTATTTAATATGTATATATAAATTTATACACATGCCTACCATGGCACACATTGGCATACACATAAACACACCACATAAATACATTACATTCTAGGCTGAAATATTCAATGGGAACTATCAGCAATGGATGATTAATGATTTTTAATTTTAAATCATGAATGGTTTTGTGTAGTGTCATAAGCTTTCAAATTAATTCACAAGGTGTTATCTGTACCTTTGCCTAATGAATCCAAGCTATCTGTGGGCCCCATCTGTATGTACCACCCTTCCATACTGTCTGTGTGTACCTCCTATATGTACTACCCTCCCATGTTCTCTTTGTGTGTCATCTGCATGTACCACTGTCCCATGCTGTGTGTATCATCTGCATGTACTACCCTCCACGCTGTC
>NW_022196894.1:85549084-85552911 GCF_008632895.1 Mastomys coucha
CTCCATGTTGTATGTGTGCAACATCTGCATGTACTACCCTCCATGCTGTGTGCAACATCTGCATGTACTACCCTCCACGCTGTCTGTGTGCAACATCTGCATGTACTACCCTCCATGCTGTGTGCGACATCTGCATGTACAACCCTCCATGCTGTCTGTGTGCAACATCTGCATGTACTACCCTCCATGCTGTGTGCAACATCTGCATGTACAACCCTCCATGCTGTCTATGGGCAACATCTGCATGTACTACCCTCCACACTGTCTGTGTGTAACATCTGCATGTACAACCCTCCACGCTGTCTGTGTGCAACATCTGCATGTACTACCCTCCACACTGTCTGTGTGCAGCAACTGCATATACTACCCTCCATGCTGTCTGTGTGCAACATCTGCATGTACAACCCTCCTAGTAATTACTAGGAGATATTCAGCTATCAGTTTAACTATCATGACATCGTAATATTTTTGTTAATGTAACTTTTATTTCACCTAATAATGCCTGTCAGGTTCTAGAATAGTAATGCTGACAGTTTAGACATGCCAAGAAGAATCCTCAAAATTGTTTCATCTGAGTGAAAATATACAAGTGTAAGGAGATGTTTTGAAAGAGAAGGACTATGCTTGCATAAGGTGTATGTCATTATGCTTCAATTTCACTTCATTCATTAGATTACTGTTAATCTCTTACTGTCCTTAATTCATATGTGAAGGAACACCGTCTGAAACCTACTATTCGAGGTTTCAGACATGCACTGGTGGGGCTTGGAGGAACGCCTGCAAGGATGAGTGGGGCTGTGGTAGTGAGAGGCACCTGATGCTACTCCTGTCCTCAGGCATGAACGAATTTGGTCCATCTGCTAAGCTGGCAATCACAGTAGCCCATCTTCTTGCTAGAGATTGAGTTCTGCTACTCCTGGCAAAGCCAAGGGAGACTCTCCTTGCTGGTGGCATTTGTTTCCTTGTCAGTCTTTTCACAATCAGAAGAGAACAAAACAAGTAAAAGAAAAAAGAAGGAGAAAAGAAGAAAAGAAAGAAAGAAAGAAAGAAAGAAAGAAAGAAAGAAAGAAAGAAAGAGGCCAAGAAAGGCTAGGAAGGTCAGACTCCTGACTTACTTATTCTCAATCCCTGTTCAGTCGTGTAGAATTTTATTCCCAGTTGGCTCTCATTTATGCTTGTTACCATGGTGATCTCTCTCTCTCTCTCTCTCTCTCTCTCTCTTTCTCTCTCTCTCTCTCTCTCTCTCTTGTCTTTTTTTTAAACCTTTCTCTTTCTTCAATAGGAGATTTGCATTTCACAGCTTCTCTTTGCAGGCTTCCTTCTCTGACTTAAAACAGTTAAACTCTCCCTTCAACTGTGCAGCACCTCATTTGCATACCATGTTGTGTCATTATTTCTTTAGTGCATGCCCTCACAGGAAACTGTACCTCCTTAATATACTCTGATCAAATATTTGAGTTGTATAATGTGAATATTAGCATAGATTTTTATCAACAAAACACTTTTCATGAGACCTGCAGATTTATAATGAAAAGATCTGTAGGAATTTGTGCCTGAGACAGACTATTTTCTAATCTCATTTATGAGCTTGAATTTAGATCTACACAGCTTTGCCACACCCCAGTTAAAGTAAGAGGAAGTGATCGGAGCATTAAGAAGTGCGTCTGTCTCCCATTTGGATCAGGTGGATGGTATTTTATAAATAGTGACACCAAGAAAACCCATTTTCATGCTTTGACTTCCTGTTGATAAAACAGAAGGGTGTGAGGCATAGAAGTTGTCAAAGTTGCCCAAATAAGATATTTCACATTTTTTTGTTCCAGTAAACTATTGTTCGTTATAGAAGAAGTTACTGTCAGTCTCATAAGTATTCTCTGGTCTGGGACCTCAGCAAAGACCTAGTTAAGTCGCCTTTCCTCATACTCTTAAATTGAGTGCTTCATAGTTCGAAGTCACTGCTCTGGGTTTCTGCTAAGATGGTAGTTCCTGCCTTTATGAACCTTGTCTACCAAGCATGTCAGGCAATAAAGTAAATAGAAGTTAACTATCAAGAGAGAATAAGACTACATAAACTAGCCTGGTTGTACATCATAGTCAAACTGGGGACATCAAACAAGAAAGCAGCAAGAGTAAAATACTCTTATTCTTAAATTCCACCCCAACTCTCTAGGGATGAGCTTTGGCTTGAGCTCTTCTGCATGTTCCCTAAATTATTTTCCCATTGCTCTGAGTTCAGCTACAAGAAAGTAGTAGCATCATGCTTCACCCAGCATCAGGATCTCCTGGATACGAACTCCCAGATAATCCTACTCAGAGGCAGGGTTCGAACTCCCAGATAGTCCTACTCAGAGGCAGGGTTCGAACTCCCAGATAGTCCTACTCAGAGGCGGGGTTTGAACTCCCAGATAGTCCTACTCAGAGGTGGGGTGAACCTCAGAATTCTCATTAACTAGTTGTCAGCGGCTACTACTGATGTTCATTAAGGTACAGCATTTTCAGAACGTAGTAAAGAATTCCCAAAGCAGGATTGGAAGGGTGCATGGATAAAGAGAAAACAGACAATCAGAAAGTAGTTAGGACATAGTGCTTGGCATTCAAAAATACCCAAAGAAAGAAAGAACACTTGGAAAATTGAAAGTTCTAATATGTGTTTGATCCAACGTTAAGAGTTTTTGGATGTATTGTTAAAGTGGCAAAGAAACAACACATCTTTATGGTATTATAAACAATATTAAGGAGTTTGACATTATTCTGCAGCCAATGGTAGAGGACCCATGAGTGGAGAGAACATCCCATGATTCTCATTTTGGAATACTAAAGCAGATGAGGCCCCATACCTAGAGTACGAAATAATTCTGGTGGTAATGTGAAGTAGAAACACTGATTTAAAAACTAAACCACAAATGTTTGTGATGGAATGATGGTGGATAGGCGAGGGAAGAATGAAAACTGGGATAGAGTGATGGTGCATAGGCAAGGGAAGAAAGAAAGATGATTCCTGTGCTTTTGGTTTTGATGGGTGGGTAGAGAGTAGATGTGGAATGGAGAAATTGGGGCAGTGATGCACAAGCCATTTGAACTACCTGAAAATTATCCAATGACCCTGAAATTCACAGTCCTCATGAGTAAAAGAGCAATAAATGCAATAAATCATGGAGTGCTGTGCCGTCTCGATTAAATGAAGTTGTATAACTGAACTTGGTAATCTGGTCCTTTGCCTTCTGTCTTCGCAGTTTTATATCTGTTTTTAGTAGGAGTGCACACAAAACACAGACCTCCAGGCCCATCACAGTGGAAACTTCTAAACATGCTTGGTAGCAGCTATAGTTTGCACCTTTCAACCTTCAGTACTTAAGCTCTTGATTTGAGTAAGGAAACAAGAAAGCCCAAGGAAGTATCATCATCATACTGGAACTAACGAATAGAACAAGCCAATGCTCTTTCCTTATTTTAACCTTTTTTTGAAAATAAACTTAAAAATTCAAAAATTGTTTCTGAAAAGTATTTCTAAATATAGTCAAGTCTAGTTCCTTAAAGTGAAATAACTCATTGCTTCATACAACAGCTTATTGTCATGTACATAGATCAGAACCTGATTATTAAAGATAATTGATGTACAGGGCTAGTGTACTGGCTGGTTTTGTGTGTCAACTTGACACAGGCTGGAGTTATCACAGAGAAGGGAACTTCAATTGGGGAAGTGCCTCCATGAGATCCAGCCGTGGGGCATTTTCTCAATTAGTGATCAAAGGGGTAGACCCCCTTTTGGGTGGTGCCATCCCTGGGCTGGAAGTCTTGGGTTCTATAAGAGAGCAGGCTGAGCAAGC
>NW_022196894.1:85553963-85642518 GCF_008632895.1 Mastomys coucha
AAGAATTTCATAAATTTATTGTTTTTAATAGCTGAGTAGTACTCCATTGTGTAGATGTACCAGAACTTTTCTGCATGTGTTTCCAAAAGAAAATCGTTTGAGTTATGATGAAGCAAATCTACCCAATGGTCAAGGATCTCTCCATAAACTTTATGCTATATACAGTCAATCAAGAATGGAATGTGCTGGCCACTCTTCTGTTTTATTCCAGTCTTCCCTATCTATAGTATAAAAAAGCTGAAAACTGAACCCCATACTGTCAGGTCAGTTCCTGGCAGTGGGCAGATGAATTGTTAAACACAAACAGGCTCATTGATGAACCATATACTATTTTAGCCCCATCTAAGGCACGGGAGTTTGGGGTTTAAGTATTTATTCTTTAACAATCTTATTTCTTTATGATTAAGTACGAGGACGTCTATGATGGTTTGTATATGCTCAGTCAGGGAGTGGCACTATTAGATGATGTGGCCCTGTTGGAATAGTATCACTGTGGGTGTGGGCTTTAAGACTCTCATCCTAGCTTCCTGGAAGCCAATATTCTGCTAGCAACCTTCAGATGAAGATGTAAAATTCTCAGATCCACTGACCACGCCTGCCTAGATGCTGCCATACTCCAATCTTTATGATAATGGACTGAACCTCTGAACCTGTAAGCAAGCCCCAATTAAATGTTGTCCTCATAAGAGTTGTTTTGGTCATGATGTCTGTTCAGAAAAGTAAAGCAGTAACTAAATCAACTGCACAAAGAATAGGGAATGATAGCAAATTAAAAAGATTTTGATGGAAATATTTTTCAAAACTTCCTTCCTTGAAACGCTCCATTTTTAATCTTGAGATAATGGCTCCAGAAAATATACCTTTCTATTTGGTCTTAGTGTATGGCAGCCCCACAAATGAACTATAGGTGAGACCAGGACAAACCAAGCTTAAAGGTGGGTCTCTGAAAACAACCAGAAATGTTTGACTTCCTAATTTCCAAGAATTACTTTCAATTCTCAAAGCAGCATGCATACTTATCCTGTATTTATTTGAAAAGAAAATGCCAAATTTTCTAAACAAGAAATAGAAATAGCAAGAAATAGATGGGACATATCAGAAAAAAATATTGTTCCTTTTGCATGAATATAACATTATTGGAGCTAGCAGAGGTGAACTTGTCTGGGCTGGGGCCTATGATCTTCAGTGGCAGCTGTTGACATGCACTGTGATAATTAGAACACCACAAAGAAGCAAAATTACTCTTTTCCTGGTGTGTGTTTGTGCTGTTTATCTAAGTCAGAGTAAGTGTATTCTCTCTCTCTCTCTCTCTCTCTCTCTCTCTCTCTCTCTCTCTCTCTGTGTGTGTGTGTGTGTGTGTGTGTGATGTGTGTATGTATGTATGTATGTATGTATGTATGTATGTATGTATGTGTGTATATGTCAGGATGCATGCATGTGGAGGTCAAAGATTTACATCTGGTGCTTTTCTCTATAGCTCTTAACATTGTTATTATGTCTTGACAGAAGGTCTTTCCTGATTTTGTGGCTCACTGATTGTCCAGACAGGCTGGTCAGCAAGGACCTGAAATCTTTCTGTCTCTACTTCAGAACCATGGGATTTTGGGTACAAGCCACTAGACATTTTCATATGGGTTCTGGAGATCTAAACTCAGGTCCTTATGCTTTCACGGCAAGCATCTTACCTGTTAAGCAATCCCCTAAGCTCCAGTTTGTCCACTATGACAAAATAATGTGAATCATCTGTAAAAGGAGAACTTTAGTTTGATGTAAGCAAAGAGTTACTTAGCGGCCGGGTTGTGGTGGCGCACGCCTTTAATCCTAGCACTTGGGAGGCAGAGGCAGGCAGATTTCTGAGTTTGAGGGCAGCCTGGTCTACAGGGTGAGTTCCAGGACAGCCAGGGCTACTCAGAGAAACCCTGTCTCGAAAACCCGAAAAAAAAAAAAAAGAGTTACTTAATGGAGTGCCTGGTGCATGTGTATCCCCATGTATGTTCTTAGCTAGTATTCTTTCTCTCAAAGGGCTTATCAGCTCAGTGACGGAGTCAAATGAACTGGATTCTGGAAGCTGCACTCATTTACTGAGGTCAGATTTTTTTTTTTTAAACGTGACCTCATAAAAAGCAACACCTTTGTGGTCTAATTTTTGCTGGAGATATCTAGCTGACCAGGCAGAGGTGTTATGACAAGTGAAGGTTAATGATCTATATGGCTGTGACCTACAGGGTGCAAGTCAAGGAGTCCTGCACCTAATTTTGTTGTTTAAAACACTAAGTGCTTTGCAGAAAGTAGAACTGAACTTTAGCTTCAATACTCATTAGCCTCGTGTTCTTGGTCAAGTTATCCAACTTCTATGACCTCAAGTTTGCTCATCTGTAAAATGAGGCTAATCATACTTATCTCAAAGTAGGTATTGCATCTTCATTAGGGGTGTTCAATGAAATAGGATATGAATAGTTCATTAGGTGGGAGGTAGATTCTCTTTACTCTTGAGTTAGTGTTAGATAGACTTCTTATTCTGCATTTCTATTTGGGCATTAGCACATTTTGCAACATCATTCTTTACAACCATAATTGTGAGCTCAAGAAGACCTTTCAAGGCTTCTATAAACTTAAACATATCGATCTTTCAGATGTGTATCCACTATTGTGTGATAACATTGTTGGAATATTTACAAACACAGTGACAGATGACTCAGAAAAATACTTAACATTCTGAGTAGAAAGTAGGTGCTCCTCATTGAATTATTCATGGTGTGAAGTACCCCAGAGGTTGCCTAAGGCTTTTTCACTTTGCTAAGGTAAAGCTACCTGGAATGTAGAGACCTCACTGAAAAATCTCTGCCTGCACTGGGAGCAGTGGAAGCAGCTTGATCAAAGCAGCCAGGAAAACAAGCAGCTGTGGGACTGGGAGAGTTCAGGTAGGCATCCCTGGGATGCTCAGCTGTGGGACTGGGAGAGTTCAGGTAGGCTCCGTGGGATGCTCAGAGTTTGTTGAATGGTGTAGAACTGAACTCGTTTCTGATGATTAGATATTGTTTTTAATTACAGAATAAGTGTCCTATAGATGTCCTATCCATCTCAATATTGTGTCTCAGGATTTTGTAACTGAATCATTATTGCTTTTGTTACTGCTGTCACACTTACCTCACATTTGACATATTTATTGGAAGGCAAGGGGCAATAATTGGAGACAGTGTTTATATGAGTGTGACATCCAGGTAGCAGGGAAGAAATTCTGTCCCAGAGTACAATTTCTTCTCACAATCTCAAATCCTGCCTCCTCATCACCTCAGATTTACACATCACACCTGGAAAACTCCACAACCTAAAACAAGTGTTGCATTAAAAACTAAGAAAATAGGCCTGGGAAGATGGCTCAGCTGTTTAAAGGTGCTTGCCATTTAAGCATGGAGACCTGAGTGAGTCTCATTTCCAGAAGGAAAAAAATAAATTTACAATCCCAATTCGGGGAAGACAAAGGCAGGCAGATCCCTGGGGTACTCTGGGCAGCCCAGCTAAGGAAGTGGGTTCTATGTAAAAGCGAGAGAGATCCTCCTGAAAACAGTGGAATGGGAGTGACTAAGGAAGACCCTGAACTTGACCTCTAATACATACATCTGCACACATGTGCATGCAAGCATGTACCTATCTATGCATACACATATCAACTTTTCTGCTGTACTTTAAAATGTGAGATTATATTTTCAAAAATACTTTCTAATGAAGTACAGAGAGCATAACAATTTTATAGAGTGAATTTTCTAGGTGCCAATATGGAAGGATAATAGTCTATTGAAAGCCTGGGATGAACTTTGAAGATTTATTTTCACATTTTAAAATGAACTCATTTTACGTTGTCATACAGAAGCACCTCACTCCATAACAGGGCGCATTATGGGAACTGTATTGTTAGGTGATTCTGTATTTGCTTGAAGACCACAGCATGTAATTATATAGACACAGAGGCTCTACAGTGCTCATGTTTGCTAGAGACTGGTTGCCGGGGGCCTTGATGAACAAAATGACATGAGATTTAAATCCAGCACCAGAGAAAATGAAGCAATCATAACTCAACATGTGATGTAGGATGCTACTGACAGGCTATCACATTAATTTGCTTTACAGTAAAACTTTCTCCCACATCTTCAGATAATGATGGATACATAGGGTACTAAAATAAACACATAACAGTTATATTTTTATGTTATTGGTCATCATGGACTCTATATAATTGCATGAGCTCTGCCTGTATAAAAGTGTCTGTAGTGTAGGTTTACAGACATCAACCTCACCACAAATATAAGTGATATCATTAGATGGCCCTCATGTCACTAGGTAACAGGATTTCTTTAGCTCCATTATAGCAATCCTTCTGTCATGAAAGCTTGTCATAGGGTGCATAGCCATGCTCAAGTGTCGAAAGATGTCATGCTCAGGGTGGTGTGAGCACAGTGCACTCCTCCTGAGTGACAGCTCTCCCTGTCACCGTGAAAGAAATATGATACTTATTAGAATCAAAGTGGAGTCACCTGAGTTAACGATGATAACAACGAAAGCCATAGGTCAAGAGCTTTGAGGGAAGCAATCTTATATGCAGTTGTCTAAGAGGAATTATCACCCAGACCTCCTAGAACCACAGGCTTACAGAGGCTATGGCCTTCAACAAACAGTTCTTCCAGGAAGACAGATCCTTAGCCACTATCTGCCCACCCTTCAGCTGATAATATCCCCTGTTCTATTCATGTGGCCTAGGATTGCTATGCTAAAATATCTACTTCTCTTCCTCAGATTTTGTGTTTAAAGGCAAATCTTCGATCCAACGTTCTTAAGTCTGCCCAGAGTTTGATCTGTTTTGTATATTTCTAGTTATGTGACCTGCTTTCCCCATAACTAGTTATAACTGGACAAATATCTTTCTTTGGAGAATACCTTGTTGATTGTCATTTAGGTGAAAATTCTGTATGGCTGCATCTGAGTCAAGATTAGAACTCATCCAGTTTTGGTAAGAGTCCTCTTGTACTCTCTTCTGTTTAAGTTACCTTCCCACAGAAAATATTTTCTACATTTTTTTTTTTGCATTGAAATTCGATCAGTAATGTGATAACTTAAACTAAGTCACCTTATTCTCTCAGAGTTTTAGAGGCAATAAGTAAGATATGTGGTATTCCTCCACATGTCTGCATCCCTCTTAAGGCTCTACAGATACACTGTCCTTGCCCTTTCAAGTTCTCGTGGTTCCAAGGATGCCTTACTTATGGCCAAGTCACTCCAGTGTCACCCACTACTATCAAAGTCAAATGCTTATTTATTTATTTATCTTGAACTTTTTTCTTGTGTATTCTTTATGAACATCCTAATTATTTACGCCCATTTGAGTATTGCAGCATGAATCTTTCCTCAAAATATGTAAGTTTCCCAAGTGAAAGAACTTTTCTAGGTCCTGGGTGACTGATGTACACCTTGGTTGGTTTCACCTTCAGCTCACTACCATGATACTTTGATTTTTTTCTTTCAACATATGTGCATTCTGCCTGTTCATGTGTGTGATAGTCATGGAAGCAAATGTGAGTTCTTGAATTTCTCTTCTTTCACTCGTTCTCCCCCCCCTCTCTTTCTTAAAGCATTACCACAGGAAACTCTGGAATGCCTCCACAGTTCATTAAGTTTCAAACTAGACTTCAAAACTAGACTGGTTGGAACAGGGCAAAGATGGTGCCATTGTATGTGGCCAAATGAGGCAACTCACAGGACACCTCCCAGAAGCACCTTCTGAGGAGAGAGCATCTTAACAAAATTCATTTGATACACAGAATTTCTTGAGAGTCTACTGTTTCAAGAAGCAGATGCATAGAAATTGAGTTTGTACCCACTAAGCCCTTAGACAAGAGTGCTCCTTTAGAAAGAAGCAGTTGACATATACCTTAGCTTTGAATAATAATAGTCTCCCATGGACTCACAAGCACTAGCGCCTGGGAGTCTCTTCCCATCTCTACATTCAGCCTTCCCATTTTTCTGAGATTCATTGTCATGCATTTGTGTCTTCCTCTTTAATGAATGGATATTGCTTTCCTAAAATTTAAATTTAGTTTCAAATACATATTTATGATATCATTGTCTGTGCTCAAGCAGGTGATTGTAAGATGATCTATAAGTATAACCAGACAAATGCAGTGCTCAAATGAATTCTGCCAAGACATTTCCCATTAATCTTGGAAACACTGCAGGTGCATTTATTAACACAGAGGACTTTGTATTAGAAACTCATAATCCTTGCTGACATATTAAGCCATTTTTAATTTGTTCTTATCATTATGAAACTTTTTATATAAAAAAGATATTAGATAAATCCAGGGTCAAGCAGCATAGAGTGATTTGGGGCTCTTGGGGGAAGCAGAGGGAGTTATTAATCTTATGTAAATGCTTACTCATTTTTCAAAGCTTTTAAATCTCACCAAATCAGTAAGATACATGGACTATTTGGAGGAGGAGAAGAGGAGGAAGACAATTTCCTGTTTATTTAATTGATACATTGTAACTTTTTCTTGGCAGGTGGAGCCCACTAATAGAATCCACAGAGTGTAATCATTATTAGAAATGTCACCATGACATTTGATTAATTCAGGCTATTCAGTTTTGGAAAACAAATCATGTGTTTGTTCTAATAACATAATTAAATCTCCTTTCCTCTTTTAGTGTTTCTAGTATATTTAGAGATTTCTCCCACTCTTAATGTAGTGCACAACTCTATGCATAGCTGAATTCTCTCCCCTGTTGGTTACATTTAGTTCAGTGCCCCATGACAGAAGCACATCACATGTCTATGTTATCTCATCAGTGATTTGGTTATAATTCTGAATGATTTATGCATTTCATTGATGACTTATGTGGCTAGAAACTGAGTAGAAGGCCTGACTAGTTTTTCTTTTACCACCTCTCATTATCCTTCACTGGGTGCTTGTTTTCTATGGAGTCCTATAATAAAGTACTTCTCAGTTTTTATTAATTAATCAATCACTCTTTATGTGATATTTGCAATGCCATTGTAGCGGAAGAGTTGTCCTCCCTTTAGTCATTAGTTAGCTTCTTGAGTCTTCCAGTAGGCATTAGGTACCAAAGATAATATCCAACATTAAAAAGAGACAAAGTCGGTGCCCTGTGGAAGCTGACATCTTAGTGATTGGAGACAGGTCAAACATGCTCAAGCATGTATAATATATTATATTAGGATAAGTACTGTCCAAACATATGATATAGGGTATGTTAGGAACTTGAATGGGTGAATTGAAGAAACTTTTCTAATTTTATTAAATAAGTTGGTCAATTTAGTATTTATAAAAAGATAACTTCGGAGGATACTCAAAAGCAAGGAGGAAGAAAGCACTGTGAAGATCTGAGAAATATAGATATTGGGGATCAAGATCTATAGTATCAGAGCAGGAACACATCTGGTATGGACTGAGAAAGACATGAAGCACACATCAAGTGTATGGAAAATGACTTCAAGAGTTAGTGAGAAACCAGATGACATAGATAAATGCAGACTTTGAAAGTACTGTAATGCCGCTGGAAACAACTGTGGTCAAATTTACATGAACCCTGTATTTCTGAGCAGTGGCTATAGAAACTTTCTACCTTTTGAGTTCCCAGAATAGCATCCTGATATGGACAACCCATCCCAATATAAATTATCGAATGCTTCTGAGTGGCCATTTCGTTTACCTAAGGGAAACTTAGACATAGACAACCAAGTTTCCATTCGTTGTCTTCCAAGTGATTGGCTTAAATATTTGTTCCTACAGATGGACTGAGCTAGGATGTATAAATCCAACTTACCTAAACTTTAGTTCAGTGCCTGTTTATTACAGCATCTTGAACTTAATTTACTCCTAATTATAATGTCATCCCACAATGCTCTATGAAAATCACCCATGGGAAAATACAACCTCTGTTCCCCTGTCCATCAAACTATTAACTCCTTTTACTCCCTCATACTTGGTCCTTTCCAGCCTCAATAATTCCTGTCTATAAAAGAATAGTACCCTTTCTGCCTCTTTTCTTAGTTCCCTGAAGACCTTCTACCTGAACTTTATTTATATTGCAGTAGCTTCTATTCTCTTATTTCAATATCCTTTTATTTCAAAGGTTTCTCTGGATAACATGTCTTTACTTAGTGCCAAATGCGTTTTCTGTTTCTTAGAGATTCTGAATGAACAACTGGGACGGACAATGGAAGTTTGTGAATAAAGGGTTCAGACTGGGTAGAGAAAGTATGTAGAGCAGTATAGGGGGAATTTAGCAGGTGCTGAGAGACAATTTGAAATTGTTCTAAAAAAATGGCAACATTGTTTTCTAAGAACTATTCCTGCCTGTGGACTATGTTTACTTTTCCAAACTACAATGTTTGTCAAGTTCATAGAAAAAGGAAAGCTGTTGTTGGAGGAAGCAGACCAAGAGACAAACCTCCATGGGCCTCCTAGGAGGTTATATATGCCACCTAGGTAGTTCTAGGAGATGGCTTAGGAAATGATACAAATAAAGACAGAGTTGATGATGATTAACCCAATGAGGAGACTCAGATGATTCACCATGCTCTTTACTCAGCCAGCACTGTGTAGCTACCTTTTTGTAAATATGATTTCAGAATCTTGGATATCCCAGTGAACAAAGACATCTGAATTTTTCCATTGGGAGTTTTGCATCCTAGGTAGAGGCACAGGTTCTAAAGGAGTCATCACTGTAAGAGGTACAGGTTGTGGGGGTTGAGTGTGGTAAGAAGTTCCTTAGTGGGAAGCAGCTGGCAAGCTGTAGACTTAAACAGCTCCAAGAAGGTCCCATAAATAGCGAGAAGCAGCCATGGACTGGAGCACAAGTGAATCAACATGATTGTGAAGGAGAGTGTGGTCTGAGCTCTCATCCAAGACTTGACCTGGATCTGAATCCACACAACTGCAGGAGAAGGGGTTCTATTCACAGCATGCTAAAGAGCCAGAACTATCTGCGAGATGTAAAGTCTGGAAATTGCTCTCCACTAGACACTTCCTTGTCTCTGTATAATCCTAAAAGCAGAGGGGAAAGGAGTAAGTCTTTACTAATATTAAGCTGGAAAAAATAATCTGCTGTGTGTGAGTGAAGCATTCACTACAGTATTGCACTATAACTCCAGGGGAACTGGAGAGGTAATGGGAAGACTTAACATTTATTTACAGGCTAAGTCAGGAACATTGAGAGGCTATTTGTTAAGAAGCAGCAGGGCGAGACAGGAAGAGGGAAACAAAGAGGGGGTAATGTAAATGGCATAGTTCAGGTAATTTAATAAGGCAGATGCAGCCAATATACACAATCGAGCTATGTGAGCAGTGAGCCTCAAGGACTTTAAAGGATCATCAACACTAACAAGGAAGGGGCACTGGGTCTTTAGCTAGTAGATAATAAGTGATGCTTTGTAACAATCTAGTGGAAGCAGTGGAGAACCCTCGAGACACACTTATCAGTGAAAAGCCAAGAGAAGGAGAGCAGATCAAAAGCAAGTGTAGCAAGGGCTGTGAGGAGGAATAACACACCAATTGTGTAATATTTCATTTAGCATAGTTTTTGGAAAGCTTTCAGTATAAACCTCAAAATGTAATAATTTCTGAATGAGACTGTGGTATGAATTGTGAGTATGACCTGTGTTGAATTGTATTCAGATCACACCCAAGTGTTACATTTACGGGCACATATCAATGTAATGGGAGCTAGATAGAAAAGAAGGTGGGTAGACACTTCACATTTTTAGGTTATCTTTCAGATATTCTAATTGATAGGATAAAAGTTTTTGTTGATACTCTTTTTTGGATGACTATAACCTTCACAAGTATAACTATGACTTACAGTCTATTGTTGCAAGGAAAAGAGAGATTCCTAATTTTAGGGAAGTCATTTAGATTCTACCCATTTACAAACTGAAAACTATTCTCTACAGTAGTACTTATATATGTAAATTTAAAGGAAGAAATAAGATTATATAGTGGATACATATGTGGACTTAGGTTTATATGTATTAAAAGTCCATATTTATCTATTTATAGCGACTATGTAGACACCACATTTGAGTTTATTGGAATATGATGTTTTTTCCTTTGGTTTAACTTGTGAAATAGGACATTCCCATGAAACATGATGGAACTGCAAATTCACCGTAAGGAAATTACTCATGACTATCATTATTTGAAATTTCTTGTAGGCAAGGTAAGAAAATGACTCCCTGAAGGTACATTTACTCTTTAAGACCACTGGGTTGTCATTCCCCAGCACTATGAAGTAATTTCCTAAAAGGCACAGCCCTCTGCATGTGTGAAATCCCAGAGCATAGCTAAAAGCAAGTTTTGCCTTAAGTACTCAGTAGGCACTCCATCAATGAAAGCTAAATGGGTATAATTTGAGTAGCTGATGGTGATGCTTATGATTTAACTATAACCAAATGTCCATTATGGTGAATTAAATACATCTTCTCAGAATATTCCCTTCATTTAGTTCAATGTAAGATGATGCATGGGCTTCCAGAGGCAGAATGCTGGCTTATTGCTAGGTTCGTCCAGGAATCACAAAACCTCCCTTTCCTATGAATGACATGTCTTGGTCTGCAATTACAAATGTAAACACTCCCATTAGTAGAACCTGCCCAGCTTAAGTTTACAGCATAGAGAGTAATTGCTTTGATTGGTAAAGAAAGGACATCTCTTCATATTTTTAATGTTTCCTTGAGGTATAAATGGAATAATTTTCTACTTTTATCTCATAGTAGTGAAGAAAATTGAACCTATTTAATGTCGTTGTTTCCTACTACTCTGTAAATGAGTGCATCTTTCTTGTGTGAGAGCATAAGTGACTCCCTCCTTCATATTCAGATTATAAATGACAGACGGTCTATGTATAGGAACACACACACAGACACATGCACAGACACACACACACACACACACACACACACACACACATGGTTAGAGGATGAGTCATTCAAATGCACATAACATGTAATTGTATTTAAATACAGTATACAACATAGTAATTCATGAACTTTAGCCAGATCACATGAGAACAGGACAATTGTCTTTTGCATTTACTGAATAGTGATATGCTCTGTAACCCTAGCTTTTGACATTCTCAGAGGCAGTTTCTTACAGTAAAGGCCATGAACATATTGTTCTCTAGAATTTTATCATCTACAGTTCCAGTCACACATAAAACTCTTCTCTGGGTTATAGTCATTGAGTGTGTCTTTCTCTGGCCAGACTTACTGGTTTTTTTTTGTTGTTGTTGTTTTGTTTTGTTTTTCTTTTTCTTTTCTGTTTTTTCTTTTGGTGTGTGTGTGTGTGTGTGTGTGTGTGTGTGTGTGTGTGTGTGTGTCCCAGTATCTCACTACGTAGTGCAGGCTAGCGACAGGCTCAGAATCCTGAAGTCTCTGGCACTCAGTTGTTGTGGTTGCAGGTGTTTGCCACTATACCCATCTGTTAATTGTCCTCAATAGAGAACTTTCTCCCTCTTGATTTATTTTGCTTTTTCTATGTCTCCACTCCTTCCCTGCCTCATACCCTCCTCCTCCAATCACTGCTTTGATGCTTCCTGGTCTTTTTGAAAGGGGGCACTTGTCTCGATGGAGAAGGAAAGCAGCCTTCTCTCACTGCCAAGGATTTCATTTCTTTCACAAGCCAGAGAGATTGCAGGGATGCCAGCAAATTAGCTGAGTTATAAAATAAATTTTAAAATGATTACTCTCAAATGTATTCCTGAAGTAGCGACTCAGAAAATTTGTAACTCCAGCAAACTTGGTTCAAAGCTTTATTTATAATTCACATGTACTTGTCTGTCAAATGTGTGAGTTTTGGGGAAATCAAAGAATTTTGCACACCTTGATAACCCTCTCTGCAATTTTATCCTCTTGGAAGAGTTGAAAGTACATTTCACCACAGTTCTGTCCAAATTCTGACAGTTATTTGACATTATAATGACATTAACCTTGAAATTTGAGTTTCATGTACAACACATGAAGAAGAGATTAATGGTAACTGAAGGGCAATGTTCGCATTCAGAAGACCATGATAAAACCTTGTTTTTCCTCCAAAATGACCCTGATTGGTGATTAATCTCTCTAAATTGGCTTTTTTTATAAACCAAAACTTCAGATTTTCAATATAGGGAGATCATACTATTCAGGCAAAATGATCTTAGGATAGTAATGAAAAGGAATAGCTTATATACCCCTAAAAGATTTTAGTGTACAGAAATAATTATTAAATTAATAAGATAGAGTGTTATGATATCAAATAAAAACATGGAGAGACAGATCAATAGTTATCAGTACTTGCTGATCTTTGAGAGGACCTGAGCTTGATTCTCCTTACCCATCCTATAACTCCATGTTCCAGGCAATTGGCACATTCTTCTGGCCCCTGACCTTCACACATGTGTCAGACATCAAACACTCACACATATATACAATAATAAAAATAAAAATTAATCATAAAATTTACATCTGTAGATATTTCTTCTAGAGGAACATATTAACTTGGACAGTCAGTGAACACTTTTACCATCTGAAACAAGCTTTCAGAGGACAGTGTTTTGGGTCTGGTCCCAGGTATCGCGGCTCACTTATCCAGCTGACAAACTTCACCAAAAGAACACAAGTGAAGAAGAAGCAAAGTATTCCTGTTTCCTTGTGAATCTGTGAGTCCACAAAATGTACAGAAACTCTAGCTGCTGAGCCATGTCAAGTGCACTGTATACAAGTGCTAGCTGCTGAGCCATGTCAAGTGCACTGTATACAAGCGCTAGCTGCTGAGCCATGTCTGAACAGCTGGATAAAACTTATTAAGACCTAGATCTTGGTCTTTGATATTTACAGATAGAAGGAAATACATTTGGACTTACTGAGTTTTGGCTTATTGTACAAATTAATTTCCATACTTAGAATGAAATTGCTATAAAAAAAAAGGTGTCATCAAGAAATTAACAACTCATTGACAATAACAGTGTTTCAGATTTTGTCCAGTAAGTGGAAGAATCCTTACTCTCTATCTACTCATTTGACTAGAATAACCCCATAAATGACTATGTGGGGTGCAAGGCTATTTTGACTTCTAGCAAATAAATACCATTGAGACTGTCTTAGGCCAATAGAATCTCTCTTTGACTATGGAGGCTTCTGAATTTCTGATGTTATGCTCTGTGGAATCTTGTTGGTTATCTGTAATTTTTCTTCTTTGCTGATCCAGCAACTCAATCAGTCTGAACCTGCATCTTCTCAAGACATTCTGATACCTTACATTCTTAACATCCCAGTGGATGATGTCTCTGCTGGTCTAGGCCTTCAATACTCATAGCTATGGATATCCTTTGATCCATTTGTCATGTTTTCATATATTCCTCACATAGTGGACCACTGTTCTCTCTTTCTCTTAATATATTACCTTAAACAAGAATCAATGAAAACCTCATTTATACTAATTTCCTAAGTTCTAATAACTTCAACAAACTCTTCAGAAAGCTTAACTGGTAACTTTCTAATACTCAACTCAGTACATCACACTTTCGCAATATAATCTCTGCTCACATCAAGGGCAAACTCAGATGCAATAGCTCTACATTTTCCACTAACTTATTTTACATCCTTTTATTGGAAGACCTATAAGCATAATTCTTTGCATGTTATCAATCATGTCTGCTGATGGCTAATGTATCAACTTTTCCTTCGCTTTCTTGAAAAATCTTTCCCTAAATTTCTTCATAGTGAGAGAAAAAAAATGAATTACATGAGTTTCTCTAAAGTCATTCTTCCTTCATTTAATCTGCTTGTTCCTTGATGAGAAATGGCTAGCTTTGTACATTAAGTCACTTTTACAATGGATATAACTTATTCATTTTGTTTCCAGTTCTGAGATACATTTCTTTAATTAAAGGATAGGGCTCAGCATTTAATTCCAAATTCTGTATGAATTTTGTAATTGCAATCCTGCATATTAAGGAAATTTATGCAAACACCTACATAACTACAACTTTCAGAACTTGATATTATATCCAATTCTCATTATACTTCATAGAATAGAAAAAAAAATTATCTGAAAATGGCCACCTCTTAGTCTTCATTGTATCATCAAAGCTCTTGGTTTTAGAAACCATTGTTACTATGAGTTTAGTTGGAGATAAGATTAGAATTTCGAAAATAACTTGAGTGCCTTCCAGTCAATTTGTTGATAATAGATACACATCATTAAACCATGAACTTCTATCCTTGTTAATTTTATCTTGCTATATTACCTATGTTCATTTTCATTATTGCATGACAGCATGAAATAATTGTATAACTCTCTATATGCATGCATATATATACATATATATATATGTATATATATATATATATATATATATATATATATATATATATATATATATATATATATATATATATTCTACTTTTGTTGTTTAGTTCCACCTAGTCCAGGCTTTCTGGAGTTGACAATTTACCTGCCTCAACTTCCTGTGTGCTAGGGCTATAGGTGTGAACGACCACTAGGGGTCCAATTGTTTTATTTTCTGCCAAATAAGGTATGCTATGAGCCACTTTGTAATTGCAGGTATCCAGCTGTTGATCTAATGCCTTTTTATTGCATAGAGCCTGTTTTGTATTTTCAAATATTTTATCACACAGGGTTGTTAGTGGAGCTGGATCTAAATATACATCATAAAAGCTTATTTCATTCATAAGAGACTAACATCATAGTAGAAAGTAAAACTTTGTAATGTTCATGAAGTCATTAACCTGCCTTCTGCCTGCCAGTGTCCTTACACAAAGAAAAGTATATGGAAAGGCTCCCAGAAACACACCGGTCCTATGTACTGTATGGTAGAAGGCAAAGATATTTTTTCTTAAGATTGCCTGAAAAAAATGTTTCAGCTAAATTTTGTGTCTTTGTTATGGAAGAAGGATCTGATGGAGCCACATAGAGAGCATTGGTGGTCTGAGAGCAACCACTGTCAATCAAGCCTTTGCCACTTATTGTTCTGAAATGAAAGATTTGACATGTGTACAGGTGAATTTCTGATGTGGCAGACTGATATGAGGAGTGATATTTGGCTTCTATCTACAGTTATATTATAAATTTAACACTGGAGCCGAGGCATAGACAGACAAGAAAACTGTACACAAGGAAGTTGGGATATGTATACAGACTTTCATTTTTAGTCAGTCATAAATGCCTGGTGGCACAGAATAATTCCTTCACTAAGAAGATGATTCCTAGATTACTATAATCACTAGATTATTTCTAGTCAATTTGTGGTATATATGCCATTATTTCCATTTTAATATAGTGGTTGAGTTTATAAAAGAAGTAAATAAACTAATAATTGATTTTTTGAGTAGTTTGGAAAAGATAATTCCATTTAAAAGTTATGAGGAAGCAATGCTATGTATATGGTTGTGCTTTCTTATTAACAATATTCTTCCTTGTTCTCTTTTGATGAAATAAAGTAGAAAATTTCTTCAACTTGTGAATGCTTTCTCTTAAAATGCCCAGCCATCCCTTAATTAATGGTTTTTCTGAGTAGATATTACATTCTCTGCTTTTAGAAAACGAATCTAGCTATTTATTCCATGTTACTCCTATCAAATCTATTTTCTATTTTTGAGCTTTTTAATTCCAATGAGTTAAAAGCTATCTTCTTTTGATTTTCTACTCATGAGTCCCCAATGTTCTGTTAAAAGCACATTATACAGGATAGTCTATTAACCATGATGATCCCTGAGTACAGACTATAAGCAATTCACTGCATTTATTAAATATCCTGTCTGTCTATAGTCTTTGATAATATACTTCCCTGTCTGTCTCACACTGATCCAACATGATAAGCTTTGTTAGAACTCCTCTGTCAACATTCAGAAATACTATTGCTATAGGCTCTTAAAAGAACAAGAAGAAATAACTTACCAGCTTCTCAATTTAGATTTTCCTAGTGAATGAATTCAAAAATCTTATAACAGCAGCAATAAAATTTAGCTTTACTAAACAGACTAGAGTTGCCCTTAGTTTCAGCATAGCAAATGATATTGAATACTTTGACGGAGTTCATATTTACTCTTTTCCTCACAATAGCATAGCTTAGAGACAAAGGAGAATTCAAATGCTTGGATTTTTGCCCCTAAAATTTTCTAACTTAAACAAATATGAATGAGCCCTCTAAGTGAATGGGAGTTTTAAGGGTTTGTCATATTAAATTGGACGAGGAAACACAAGACGATACTACCATACGTTACAAATACTTTATTTATTTTTTGCATTTCTGGAAGAATGTTAGCCTGATTTGATTAATAATTAATAGAAATGCTTTCACTAGTGGAGGAGAAAAGTGATCAGCAATCTCCTCAGCCTTGAACCTGTATAGTGATAACCTGCCTGGGAAGACAGACAGGCCCACTGGCAGCAGCGACTGACTGCTTCCTGCCTGGGAAGACAGGCTCACTGGCAGTAGTAACTGCTTTCTGAATGGATTTAAAACCTGGAACTATACATGATGCTGTTAAGGTGGATATGAAACTGTGGCTAAATTGGTCATGGGCCTAGGGGAACATGTACTCCTATTGTTTTGCTAAATGCTAATAAAAATTACTCTCGATAGTGTGTTGGTCAACCATCATCTGAGAAACTTCTTCATGGAGTTTAGTGTTTAATATAGAGACTCCAATCTCATCATAGTGCAGAGAAGACATGAGATATCTCTATAATACCTCTTTCTCCCAAAGGAAGAGGATATTTCAGAAGAGGGGAAAGAGGAGTTGCAAGATAACAGAGGTTGAGGAAAGTTGTGAAATAATATCTCTTGAATATGACAGACATTGCATGCAAATCTCACATCAGCTGTGGTTATTGGCGCAAAGGCTAGCACAGATAGATAAAAGCAGTGAGCATTATAGCGTGGCGAGAGGAGAGAGACTCGCCGGATTCCTCTAGTTATGGAGATATTGATAGTTGATGGCAGCTGGGAGGGGATGAATCAGTTTTCTTTTCTGGTCGCACTCACAGTACACTGCCCATGCTCCATCGAGTGCACTGTATGTCCATGGACTCAGTTTGAGGGAGGGTAGAAGAAGACATGAAGTTGGGGAGATTGGGTGGGGCCAGGAGGAGTCAGACTGGAACAGTTGGTGGTAGATAATGATCTAAATGTAGTGTATTCGTGCATGGAATTAACAAGAAAATAAATGAAAAATTTCAGAAGATACAGTCTTTCATTTTATAGTGCATAGTGGTCACCACATTTTCCCAATTCTGGCTCGAGCTTTTAAACCTTTTGTTATCATTGGATTTAAAAGCCTATCCTTCATGCTTTTATCATTAAAAGAACTTGAACATTCACAATACGTTTTTGATATTTTAATCTGAAATGAATACTTACTACACTCATGCATTGCCACAGGTTAATATTTTGTGCTATGTATGTATTGTCTTGTTTAATAATATTTAGAGATTTTAGGTTATGTTTTTAGAGTATGGAACAACCTTATATTTGAACCTGGATTTCTATTACTCCAAAAACTAATATAGGTTGAATAGCCAATACTGAGGATGCATAGGATCGAAAGTGTTTTATGCCTAGGCTTTTTCAGATTTTAGAGTATTTGTATGTACATACTGAGGTAGCATGGCACTGAAGTCTGTGTCCAGACACAACTCTTGTTTTATATGTACCTTATGAACTTAGACCAGAGGTAATTTTGTACAATATTTTTAATTTGTTTGTACTTTGACCTTGACCTCCCAGTGAGGTCAAATATGGTATTTCTTATTTGTAGAATTATGCCAATGATAAAAAAATGGATTTTGAAGCATTTCCAGTTTCAGATCGTTAGACTTGGAATTTTCTGTTTACAGTTATATTCTGGAGAAATTCCCTTTATGAAGTTAATGAAGAGGTCATCTGAAGGTTAAACAGTTAGTAGCTCCACAGTGGCACAGATATGGACTCCTTTTGTTAAGAGAGAAAATTTATTGAATCATAAGAGGATCTCAGAATCCCTTTACAAATGAGGTTGGTATTCTAGACAGTCACATGAGTTCTAATGGAAAAAAAATCGCTTGCTCTTCCATGCCATGGCATGACAACTCAGACATTCCTTTTTACATGGTTATATGAAAACAAGTCCCTTGTATATTATCTTGGTAACCAAATTTAAGTGCCTAATCTGGTTCCTAGCAAGCCTCCACAGCCAGAAGCATTATTTAGCTGCTCTTTTAAGATGTTCAGTTATTCAGTCCTACAATTGATCTCCTTCCCAGTTTCTCATTGTCTATTCCTGAGAACATTAGAGATTGTATAAACAGAAGGGAAGACAACCTTTCTCCAGCATGTGTATGAGGGCATGCATATCCACCTGCCCATTTGTGACCTCCCCCAGCCTCAAGTGGGCTGGACCAGACTTTGTCCTAGCCACAAGCTGCTAGCTCACTTAGGGTGGAGTTTCCTGAGATAAAGAAAGCCCTTTTGTCCTACAGCTTCTCTACCTCTTCCGAAGTTCCTGCTAGGAGCCACGCCCTGCCGGGCTGCTTCACCTGCCTTCCAGACAGAACAAGATACTAATTAGGCTAAAAGATCCAGGCTTACTGGGGGATGGGTTCCCTGCCTATATATTCTCAGACTGAAATACACATTGGACCTTGATGGAAATCTTTTGACTTGGTCTGGTTATTTCTCTCGATTTCTGATTCCCCTATTTTCTCCGACTCCCCTATTTTTCCCAGGCCCCTGCCTCTCTTTCAAGGAACCTGGTTTGCATAGCTGCTGGGGGCTATACCCATTTATGCCATTCCAAAAGGCTTTATAAAAGGAACTCCCGGAATCAAGCATTGTTAACCACTGTTACTGTATTTTCACATGTACCATAGAATATGCTGTGTAAGTTGTCTAGAAAAGGAATGATTTGCAAATAGTTCCCAGCTGTTAATTTTCTTTGGAGGATCTTTTTAAAAGGACTCATTGTTTCAAAACATTTTTGAGTTAAGATAATATTAGAAAATGGCATAACAAAACTTATTAGTTTATATACTAGATGAAAAATTTAAAAAGAGGTTTTGTGGAGCTAGAGAGATGCCTCAGTGTTTAAGAATACTTGTTGGTCTTGTAGAGGACTCAGGTTTGATATCAAGCACCTGCATAGTGGCTCTCAACTCTGGTTCCAGTGTGATCCAATGCCTTCCTCTGGCCTCTGCCAGCACTATTGCACAGAGTGAACTTATATACATGCAGACAAGCAAAGAGTGCACTGGAGGGACCCATGGCTTCAGCTGAATATGTAGCAGAAGATGGCCTTGTTGGGCATCAGTGGGAGGAGAGGCCTTTGGTCCTGTGAAGGTGCTATGCCCCACTGTAAGGGAATGCTAGGGCAGGGAGGGGGGATTGGATGGGTGGGTGGGGGAGCACCCTCATAGAAACAGGGATTGGATAGGGAGTTTCTGGAGGGAGGAAACTGAAAAGGGGGATAACATTTGAAATGTAAATAAAGAAAATATCCAAAAAATAAAAATAAAAGATCTTTAAAAATGTCTTCCAATAAAAACAAATCATCTCTTGGTTCTTGATACAAACCTAGTATATAGCCAACCCTGTGGCAGTTGATATAGGTAACATGAGAAATAGAAGACATTAGAAGACTGTCAGAAATCATTCATTGTATTGTAAAGTAAAAGCTATCACAAATATAGTGGATAAAATATAGATAAGACATTAGTATCAATATGCTAACGTAAGATAGAGAAGCCGGCAAAGCCTGGAAAAGAGGTGGTTACTATCACAGCTTGGAGACGGCATATCTTCAGTGGGGAGGAGAAACTCCAGAATCTGTGCTGGATGCTAACAGTGGATCAAGTAGCTGATGGGGATGGGCCAAGGGCAGTCATTGCTCTCCCTTTATAACTTCACAATTCCGAGGCCAATGATCAATTCACAAGAAGGAGGCCATGATTTTGCTAAAAATAAACTGTACTGAGATGTAGATGCAGCGACCATAGCATTTTCCTCCCCGACTTCATGACAGGAAGAGACAGAAACCAACAGGTATCATTTAATACCGGTCATTGACTAGAGGCAGAAATGGGCTTGCAACTTAGGAAAGTGACCCTGATTGAAATGCTTTTAAGATTTCCATTTCCACATCACTACACTCCCATTCGCACATGCAGTATAGGACTTATTCTTCTAAGTTGTACCACCCCTTTTAAATTTAGCTGAACATCTCTAAAGAGGGGAGGTCACAGTAACATACATTGGTTAAGCTATCAATCAAGGACTCAAACTAAGTATCCAAATTGAATCAAGACTTCATTAATTTGTTAAAGCTTGAAATAGAAAATAAAGAACTAAGCAAAATGAAACAAAATCTTGTATTTGTTTACAAGGGAATTGTCATTTTGTTTGACTACTGGTATGTATTAACTGACAATATTCGCAATAAAAATTGAGATTAAGCACTTCTTACAAAAAGATACCCTGAAGATATAGAGATGTGAGGCTCTGTAATTTTTCTGTTGTATTTTCACATAAGCTGATGCTTGCAATAGTTCATTTACAGAAGCATAAATATTTTTTAAAACAATTGTTAACTCAAAGACTGTTATTCAAAGGAAATGACTATTCTTCCACAATTACTACAAATGGCAAGTATAACCTTGTATTCTATTGGAGATCTACAAAGTGTGCTTGACCCTCTTAATTTTTTGTTTTGTTTTATGAGATAGCAGCCATGAAGCATTGCTATTTCAGTCTTTGAGATGGGAATAAAAATCCATGGGAACAGGCTGAGAGGGAAATCCAAAGACATGCAGGGACTTCTGTATACTTATGATTCCATGATGGAAAAATGGACGGAGTCATTTCAGAATCTGATGATGTCCTGGTGACACTTAAAATGAAAGTAAATTGTTCCCAACAGAAGTTAGCTCTGTAGAAGCAGCTAAGAGATGTTCCCACATGGCCAAGAATATCTGAAAGTTCTGAGGAATCTCAGACCAAAATTACTAAGTGAAAATAATTCTCTTTTCCTATGTCTAGATGTCATTAAGTCTCACTGATAGCCTTTAGGAAAATACACTTTTTTAACCTTCATTATTACTTTGTTTCTATCACTGCCTTTAGTTAAAGCTTAATTACCACAGGGCTCCACTAACCATCATACTTGTAGGTTTTTGCTGCATTTGCCTATTGACCATCGCCCCTCTATCTTTAATTTTCTTCCTCTTCCTCATCTTTGCTTCTCTCCTTTTCCTCTTCCTCCTCTCCTCTTCCTCTCTCTTCTTTTACCAGATCATAGCTCTCTCTCTCTCTCCCTCTCTCTCTCTCTCTCTTTCTCTCTCTCTCACACACACACATACACACACACACATACACACACACATACACACACATACACACACACGCACACACTCACAGACATGTATGTGCACACACACATGCACATCTCTCACACACAAGTAAGTTGTAACTTACTTTACAACAAGAATGGCTTTCACTGCTTTCCTGCTCAACCAACTATTGCTTCATATGCAATCTTTCATCCAGCTTTCATCCTCCTGCAGTCAAGTTTCCAGCATGATTTACTGAGCATCATGCTTTCTGTACTGCACACAGTTCTCTAAAATAATTTTTGTGAATTAGATCAGACCATTCACACTGCCTGAAATGCAGTTTACACCAGGAGCCATCATGGGGAAGCTAAAAACTGGCAGGTGATCTTCCTGAGATAGTTTCACCATGGACTATACAGTTAATGATGGAATTGCTTCTTTAGGCAAAGCCAAGGAGATTTCATTTTAGGAAAGGTTCCTGCTATTAATATGCTTTTACTGTTATTATTAAATATATATAACAATCACTAGGTATTAGCCAGCCCTTTTGAACAGATATCTGCAGAACAACGAACATGTATTGACTTGCAGTGATGCTGAACAGACGAATAGGTGATTTCTTAATACTTAATGATGATCCTATAAGAATTCCTAAAATTATATTAGTGATTATTAAGCTCTTTTATAATAGGACTGCTGTTAAGTCCTTCCTGGTGTCAAAACTGCATTGAGAACTCTGCCAGGCTTCAAGTGTCAAAAGTTAATTACTTCTCAGCTGCAAGCAGGCATCTACCACTTAGAGCACATTCCAAGAGGTTGTAAAACAATTAACCAAGGTCATAAGAAGGGAACTAAGGATATGTGAAAGGACAGGAGGTAAACCATCGACTGGGTTTATCTACAAAAAACTTTAATGATAACTTATTTATAGTCTTCAATGCCCCATGCACCTGTAGAGCTAATGACAGTTGATGAATATTTAGTCAGATAATTGTTATTAATAGATATGCATGTGATCATTTTATGTTGTAAACCTTTTATTCAATTTATGATTCAAATTTATGTTTGAACTTCCAGTGAACTATTGTAAAAAAAATAAAAAAAAAAGTGGGGAGGATGCTTGGAAACACCATTTGGTCTATTCTAGAAAAGGTACAAAAGACTAGGAAACATTACATTGGAAGGCATAGCATTGGGAGTAAGGCATTGGGAGTAAGGCATTGGGAGTAAGGCATTGGGAGTAAGGCACTGGGAGTAAGGCACTGGGAGTAAGGACATTGTTACATCAGAGCAGGAGGAGAAAGCACGATTAAAAAGAAAAATACAGAATGGAATAAATTAGAAATTATAAGGCAATTTTAAAAATTAAAAAGCAATATGCAGAACGCAGAGGGAAAGAGGAAAAGGAAGAAACTGCAGAGAAAGCAGAAGGAGCAGACAGGCTTCTCCTTACCATGGAACAGAACAGGTCTTTTCTTAATAGCAAGGTAGACTTAGTCTTACTAAAAAGAACAAAGTGTTCTTCATACAGTCTTAATTCATTTAGCAATAAAAGGGGAGCAATAAAAGCTTTTTCTTTCTCTATGCAATAAAGATTGGAGCTCATTTTTTTGTCCAGAATGAGTGAGTTCTTTTTGCACTGGTGTCTTTTCCTCTACATGTAAGTGTGTGCGTGTGTGTGTGTGTGTGTGTGTGTGTGTGTGTGTGTGTGTGTGTGTAAGTATGTGATTCCAAAATAAGTATGTAGCTGAACCAATTGGTTTGAAAGGGAAAGTATGACTATGCACGCATGAATTTGTATATGAACCTATGTGAGTTTATCCATATTTGCACATGTAAAAGTTTTCCCTTCTGTGAGCATGACACCCTTCTCCTAATTCAATAGAAGCTTATTGCTCCAAATCCCCCCCTAGCCTGACAAATGAGAGGCATCTGGAGAAGAGGGAAAAGAATATAGTAATTAATCTGTGATTGTTTTACTGGGAGGTGCTAAACGCCAGAGCGCTCAGTTTCTAGCCTCAGAGGAACTCAGGCAGGCCAGCTACATCAGCAAAGTAATGGAGACTTAAGATAGGGAAACATTTTATGTCTTATCCCTGCTGATACTTACCTTAAAAGAGAGAACAAAGAAAGATGAACAGTCACTAAAAAAGTCCCAGTTTAGGTTTTCACTATATGAGACCCATTTCAAGTCCTGTATCTTTCAGGAAATGTGTCTAGACCAATTTGTGTCTAGACCACACAGAAAGTACATACAAATTTACTTTTTCAGCTACAATACATAATTATATCCTTAATCTTCCTGTAAGATTTTTATGTGAATAAAATGAATTAAAGCTCCTTGTAGAAGGGACTATGCCATTCATGCATCTAAAACAGTGCTATAGATATGAAAGTTGCATATTAAATTGTTGTGAAGACCTTAAACAGCACAACTGCATATAGCTCTAGCTTTATTCACACGCAAAGGCTGAAAGAAAAGTACATATATGTGCTCAGAAGTCAATGAGTGATAACCAACCCTTAGCAGACAATCTAATGGTCAGGAATAAAGCCAAGCTGGTTTAGGGACATAGTACTAGTCATTTCTTATAAAGCAGCTAGAATTCCACTCTGCAAATGTGTCATGGTCTCCCAGATGAGAGTTGGCCCATAACTTCAACTTCAGGTATTTATGAAAACTCATTTTGTAAAATGCCCAAAAAGTTTTTGAAAGAAATGTGATACTTATATCTATAGAACTTAATTTATTTATCTTTTATAAGCAAAATATTAGGGCATGTATATGAGTGTAAAGCTAATTGGCAATTGTATGTGTGCATCTCATATGCAAATGAACACATCACAACCACAATGTTTACACTTCTTAAATCCTGTCCTCCAGACATGAGCCAGAAAGAGTGTCAACAAACTGTAGATGATGCATTCGTCTGAGGCCTGAGTCTTTACTGTGTTTGTTATGCTCTCTGAAGGTCCAAACCAACTCTGAGTGTGGGCTGCCACTGAAGAAGTTAGTCGGTGCTCTCTATAGCATGTGTATCTATCTATGGTGAGTTACCTGATGTGGGTACTGGGTACTCTGGTCCTCTGCAAAAAGCAGCAAGTACTCTTAACTGCTGAGACATCTTTCCAGGCTCCCCTCCCCCAAGAGAAGATTTTTAAGATATACAATTATCATTTTCCATTGGCAGGTCTAGTTTCCATGCCTGTCTTAAAAAAAAAAAAAAGAAGAACTCTGCCCACTTGAAAATGCTTCTATAAAATGTTTCACAAGAAAAAAAAAACAATTTTAAAAGAGTTGTCTTTAATCAGATAATGAACTCTGACCCCTTTTTAAAATCTCTGAGTTTAGATGAATACAAAACAAAATGCAAACTTTGTAATATGATTTAAATGGAACAAATATAGAAGTGACATAATTATTAAGTCACAAATAACAATATCAGTCTACTGAAGCTAATGTTTTTATTAGTATTTGGTAGGGGAAATTGTTCTCAGTGCAACTGTTGAGAATTTCTCTAAAGGAATGGATGACATTTTCTACTTCTGCACTGGTCCTGTTATAAGACTGTAGTTGTCCTTTCAGACTTTATTCATGCTATCATTCTACTGTAACTGTTTGCATACCACCCACACAAAGGTAAATAGTAAAGTTACTGATGCAATAATTTCATTAAACACAATACTCACTAAGATTTAATAATACCTATAACATACCAAGTATCTGCTATAACGGTAAAGCAAGATCAGCATCAGTCAGTCCAGAAAGGAAGCTGACACCTGATTCATGATTCTATTCACACGTTGAGTTTATTAGAACGAAAGAGCTTCCAGGCTTGGACAGTGAGCTGGAAGGGTGAGTCTAGATACAAACAGCATAATTCATGGAGATCTAAACCTGATGGGTTCCTGAAAGAAAGTGAGACTTCAATTTAATGCCTGGCAAAAAAGCCTTTGTAAGAGTGAGACTCTCTCAATCTCTGTCTCTCTGTCTGTTTCTGTCCCCCCCTCTCTCACACACATATGTAATAACAATAGAAAAAGGAAAGTATTAACTTGAAAGTGGGATGGGGGAGTTTAAAAGGTTCAAGGGAAGGTATATTGGGAGGGGCTGGAATTGGAAAAGGAGGAAGTAAAATAATTCTAATTCAATTAAAAAACCACATTTTTAAAACATTGAGAGAATGGGAGAAAGCATTCCCAAGGCGTGTCTGGACCAACCTCCCAAAGAGAGAATAAGTCCGACTTTGTATAACCTTTTAATGGTGGGCAGAAACTTTCATGCCATATGATTTAGTTCAGCATAGCATACATAACAAGGAGTACACAGGAATTGATTCTCATAAATTGAGAGGCATCAAGTCACAGCACATAGTGCTTCTTAACTCTCTGTTCCAGAGAGAAGGTCTGGTCTAGTCTGAATCAGTTTCTGGGGTCTGGCTTAATGCTGCAGACCTGAGTTCTAACAGTACTGCTTTTAATTGTCCACATATATCACAAACTTATGTTTCATAAGAGTCGGATGAAGAATTACCGTTTCCACCTTGTGGCCTATAGACTGATATACTACATATAGAACTTTAATAAAAATTGTGCTCTTAGGTGTACGGGGTGATATCCAGATGCAGGGTTCTAGATACAGAGCGTATCTTCCTAAATATTATGCTATTTAACTTGAGGGCTCCTAGATAATGGGGGTGCACACATTTGATTGCTTAGCCAGCTTTTATTTCCACCATGTTTGATTTTCTCGAATTCATACATATTTTGGTGGGGGTTGCAAGTATAAGGCTGTGAACTTTGATCTACAGGAGTGGGGCCTCAATAGTAAATGTAAATTAGCACAGGTTATCATTCTATCTTAGCTTTTCTAGCCACAACAATGGACTATGAAGGAGTATGGCACCCAAGACAGCCAACAAGGCAAATTTCTTGGTAGAACATTAGGGAAGACTGTTACTGTGTCATTCACAAATCTTGCAGTATGTGGCTCTGAAATTCAGACCAGCTCTAGCCACATTGCTTATTCTATGATGGAATAAGTTTAACTGATGATACGGAAAACGTAGCAGAGTAACAAGTCACTAGATCATTCATCACATCACTGAAGACAGCCATAAAGTTATCTTTGAAATTTGAATTGTTGAAGATTCCAGTGTTGTGGGCCAGTGAGGCCCCATTAAGTGGAAGGTTGATGATGTGTTGTATTAAATGCACTGAATGAATTTCACCTGACTTTTTAAATTTAAAGACCTAAGACAAAATTAATCATTTTCTTTATGTAGAGAGTGCTATAATACATACAGTAGGGATGAAATACTTTTTAAAAACACATTAATTCTGGTAGAGAGCAGCCGGGATTTGCATGTTTGCTTTTAATGTAGACCAGCGATGACACTGTAAATGGTGTTAATGTTCCTCCTCCTGATTCCACAGGAGGCATTATGAGTCAGCCATGATGAGGGAAAACAATACTCCTTTCTGAGAGTGTTTGGGGGTAGCCACAGTCAACAGATAACATTTTGCAGACAAAACTTGTACGATCACTGATGTAGACAGCTGCTGGTTTTAAACAAAAATATAATGTTGGAAATTTTTCTGAAAGCTTATTATAAATGAACACCTTTCCATAGAGTGTTAAAATAACGTAGTTGTCTTGTCTTCTAAGAAAAAGAAATACATGTCATGAATCAAAGCATAATAGAACAGGTGACATACAACAAAGCTTGTGTGTAAACCTTTTCAATAAAATAGAAGAAATAATAAAAGTGTGCCCCGAAGGCTATAAGGGTGCCAAATTTGCTATATGCATTTATTTTATAAGACATACCACAAATGCGTTGATGTTTTATAGCTCACAAAATTATAATTCTGTCCCATAATATACTTTACCTATGATCTGTAAGGTGACATAAACATTAATTGAAATTTCTGTGGACACTGATGTTTTAGCTTAGAAAAGCATTTTTGGTATGATTGGATGACCTGCTCAGGGCATCCCCAAACAAAATAGTCAGGTAGCCAATAATAAAGGAAATATATGGTTAAGTTTGAAAGGACTTTGTTTGTAGTATTTTACTTTTAGAGATGAACTCTTATGTATCTAAGACTTCCTTGGTCTCCAAATGCAACCAAAGATAGTCTGAAAACATTCTGTCATATCACTCTGCAAGTACTGGGATGATGGGCTTGTACCACTTAATCCAGCTTGGAAGCTTTTATTTAACCTTCATGAGAAGGACCTATATAAGATAGAGAAGCCCACAGTTGCTCCTCTAATCTAACAGCAACATTCAAGTTAATGAATTTATAATAATGGCTATAGTATTTCCCCTATCTCACTCAAAATGACTTCTCAAATCTTTCCACAACATGTCTATGCATAGCAATTCTGTATAATTCAAATACATGCCCAGTGGGCACATCCATATTTATAAATTATCATCTAGTGTGTCTTCTTTATATATATTATTATTTGTGAATATATATCATTTTAATATAACTATAATGACTATGGACATTGTATTTATATGTATGTTATATTATATTTACATACTATAATTTTATACCCACAGTTCAGGACCCATAGTCCCCAACACACTTGGTATATGATCAACTATTAGTTTGTATGCCGAGTGCTTGCTGTGTTGGTCACTGAAGACACCTGACAGTGCCTGATGCAAACATGCTGTCTGCCCACTCAAGGCTTTTAGGATAACAAGAATATTTATGGAGCTCCAGCAATGTTTGTAGTGTCCCAATAAGCCACCAGCACAATGTCACTTCCTGGTGGCAGGTGTGAAGCAGAAATCACGCTGGTTCTCATGCCTTCTAAGCAAACTGTCCTTTGAGCAGGGGAGTAACAAGAAAGGCGAAAAAAAACATGGCCTTTCCTGGGCCAGACCTGAATCTGGAACATTCTGTTCTGTCCTGGCAGATGCAGCTCCCTTCATTTTTGTCTTGCTAATGGAGCACTTGTTCAGATCACTGACCAAATGGTTGGCACAGGTAGTCTCGATGATGTTCTGAAGTTTTAGAAAGATCACACACTTAAAGGAAATGAAAAATGTGTGTGACACATGAGAAAATGGAAGGAGAGTCACTATTAGTAGAATGTTTTAATGGTGGAGCACACCTGTAGCCCCAGCACTCTGGGGACATATAGAGGTGGATCTCCATGAAATCAAGGGCAGCTTGGTCTACACACTGAACCTGAAGCCAGCCTGAGCTATATAACAGTGCCAGGCATTGACTAGCTATTCTTATATAACGCTCATTTCATTTCCTTTGGAAGCAACTTTGGACCTAAAAATTACAATTAGCAAAGAATGTTAGAGGAGAAAATAATTAGAATAAAAGAAATTCAAACTAATTTCTTTGACCTCTATGGGGCTAAGAAATGGCTGGCAGATTTGAACCATTTAGCATTTTAAGGTTTATTTGTTACATCAGCCAAGGCAGTTACTACCTATAATTATGATCGCACACACACAAATAAATGTATAGTAAATTAGCTTTAAGTTAACACATCCCATTTTAAAATTATCCCTTTCAAAGTGTTTTCACAAACTATAATTACAAAAGAAGCATAGCAATAAATCATGGGATTGAAGAAAACATTTTAATATATGTGTATACACAGTGAAATAATTATTTTCAAAGTTCTTTAGATACTTCCTGGTACAAAGTATCACATGCATTTGTAATAGGTGAGGGAAATGGTTCTGATAAATTCTCAAAGTGAGCACGGAATGCTAACATAGCAGTGAACAGGCAAGATGTGATGGGGTCCTGGTAGTTCAATTTACGTTAGACAGACTGGGCATATGTGGATTTCCTCACTGGGGGGCATGGGTTAGTGCAGGGGGATATTATTTAAGGAATACATGAAAACCATTAGATAAGGAAACTACACAGTTGTTGTCACTGAATTTGTCCCCACTGGACCTATTATTTTCCTGCTGGAACGTGGGCTGATAAAGGAGGGCAGAGGTGCATGTAGTTCATCTCCCCATACATTTCCAGAAGAAGGAAGGTAAGTTTTATCTTCAAATCAGAGCTGAAATGTCTGACAAGCATTTGGGAAGCTCAGGAGGGGCAACAAAAAGCCAGGAAAGGATTCATTTCAGTCCCCAACCCTGGTGGCTTGCCTCTCAAGCACAAGAGCAGAGCTTATTGTGGCGTTCCAATAGTTGGCTCTCTCATTGAATAGCTAGAATAGAATCAAAAGCTGGCAGGAGCTGAAAAGTGAGTGGGCTTGTCTCTGGCTCACAAGCCTAACACACAATTTTTGATATTGCTGCCTGGCAGTGGCAAGAATGGGGCCTGCCATTGTGGCCCGGCCTTTTAGAGTGACTAGGCTACTATCAATCTGATATGCTGTATGCATTTGAGTGATTACAGGATAGGCAAAGAAAGGGCCCGTTAAGAGAGAAGGGCTTGTTTTGATATTAGCAGATGAATAGAGTCGCACAAAGCAAAGCCATTTCTTTCTGATGTTGTAGTACTATTCAGAGTCAGTGTTCCTCAATCATGACTTGGCATCATTCATGCACTTTGGGGAAATGTGCGCATGTCACACACACCACTTATTTGTAATTCCTTTCAAAAATGTGTCTTTCTGATGTCCAGCTTTCAGAGCTGGCCAGACCTTTTGAAGCCTATCACCTTTTGAGGTGTAGTGTATAATTTTCTTTAATGCCATTGTCCTGCCAGTATAATGTGGTAGGAAAGTTGGAAGGAAAAATATGAGGAAGCAATATACTTAGGTACACAGAGAAAGCATAAGCCACTACAAGTTCAGGGAGCTTGATGCACATGCTGGATCTCAGTTGACTGGAGACTGAATTCTATGTTCTGTTCCTTCTGAACAGTCGCCTTGCCCCCCTCTCTCTCAGAACTTTTTCTCCCTCATACCAAACTTTTCCTGTCCATCACCCTAGTTTTCCTTGTTAAAGGAATGCCTTTTCACATTATGAATCTTTCTTTTATGTAGTTTCTGTAAGTGTAATGGGAAAAAATACACATGATGAAAAACACTGGTTTTGTTAGCATTTACAATCATGAAATGCTATAAGTAAGACAGTAAATAGACACGATTAACTAATACAGTTCCTGCATTTTGTCTTTTGAGTCAGTTGTTTTTGTATTGGTGAGCATATTAATACCCAAGAACACAACTGCTTTACTCATTTTTCATTCTTGCTTTCCTCTTCCACATATCGGATTGAAGAGGAAGAAATACACGGAGTTAGCTAATTTAGGAGATTAATTCAAGATCAGTGTTATAGTATACCAGCAGAGAGAGATGGCAGTGGGGGAGAAAAAGAAGAAGAAGACGGGGAAGTTTGAAGAGTCAGAGGGGGAGGAAGGGGCAGGGGGATGAAGATGAGGATGAAAGTGAGAAGGAGAAGTGAAAAGGGGATGGGAAGGAGAAGAGGAGAAGGAAGAGGAAGAAGAAACAGAAAAGAGAAGAGGCAGCAGTCTACTCAAGCTTTCGCTGCAATGCTTGGTCCCAGCCTTGTACCTTGAAGTGCTCACAAGTACCTGCTAGCAGCCTCACGCTTGAGGACTGCTCACATCACCAGAGCTATGGGTTCTTAGACAATGAGGGTGAGGCGACAACTGGCTGACTGTGGGAACAGGAACACAATGTGCTCCAAATGTAGTATCATTTCCTATTAAATGGGGATATGCCTCTCACTGTCTCCTTTTGTCTTTCTTCAGACTGACAACAATTTTGATTGTTTATTTCTATGAGGCTGTGATGAATGACGCTACTTGATTCCACTTCACAACAGTTTTGTGGTCCATACTGTTGCTGGGACCAGGTGGAGGCAGAGGGTGTCATTAGAGGCACTCTGGAGAAATCTTGGTAAAATTCGATTCTTTAGGGATGAAATCAAGGCCTAGTTTTATGGAAAGGAAGTTGATGAGATGAGGAGTAATCTGAGATCGGTTGAATTATCCCCAACTTTCAAGCACTGGGCAAGGTCAGAAAAACAATACGTAACCTGTATTTTCATTCCTACACATACCATGTCGATCATTACTAGCTACTGAGCATATTGGTATTTAGACCACATCTATGCTTCCTTAAGGATCATATTTTCATTAAACTGTGCAGTTGTGGGATAAAAATGTAAAGTTATTTAGGGAGCTGGTTTATTCATCTGTTTGGACCATAAGCAGTGTTGAAGAACAGCTACACAAAGTATTAAATGGGGTTTAGGGCAAAGGCTCTCTGTGACATGGTTCTCCCTTTATTTTGAACATGTTCATTGGGGTCCCCTAAAGCAATAGTTCTCAACTTCTCCCCTCTTTTAGGATACATGTGCCATGCTAGAATTATTAATGGTATAGCATATAATAAATGAATCTTGCACGCTCTCATTCAAAACCCTTCCATGAAACCACAAGCCGTCGCCTAGTTTTCCTTCTAAATTTCTACTCTGAGTGCAGCTCAGCCTCAGCCTTGCTGAAGCCATGCTGGCCCTGCTTTTCCCAGGTCACCACCCAAATGATCACCTGTGTTTTTCTATTTCTGTTACTCTCACCTCCCCTTCTCACATACATCCTGGAAGCTTCATCTGCCATGCACGCAGGTGACTTCCTCTCTTTGTACATCCAGTCTCTGAAACATCACCTCTCTGGAAGCTATCCAAAACTGTTGATTTACATTTGTATTCCTATTTTACTCCTATGAGTGGAGCACAGAGACATGGTGTTGATGGGGAAGTTTGAGGACAACTTGCAGGAGTCCACACTCTCTTTCTACCATGATTTATTAGGGATGTATCTTTAACTGTCTCCTTTTGTCTTTCTTCAGACTGACAGACAATTTTGGTTATTTATTTCTATAAGGCTGTGATGAATGACCCTACTTGATTCCACTTCACAACAGTTTTGTGGTCCATACTGCTGCTGAGACCAGGTGGAGGCAGAGGGTGTCATTTGAGGCACTCTGAAGAAATCTTGGTAAAATTCAATCTAACTTAGATGATGGGACTTGGCAAAGAAAGTCCCTTTGTTCACCGTGTCGTCTTCCCAGCCCAAGAATTGTCCCATTTTAAGTAGCTAACTCAACTTACTGCTCCTGCTCTCTCACTTGGTTCACTTCACACAGACCAACAATCTCTGTGATCATATTATGTAGTGGGAACTATGCACATATATATTCTTTCACTTCATTATCCAAATCTTCCAAAAGAAAATAAACTGTGTGGGACTTGTCCATCCTGTTCACTACTACTAACTGCAGCCTCAGGAGCAGTAGTGGGTATCTAGCACAGTTCTTCAATGAATGAATGGGGGAGAGATAGATGGGGTGTTAGGTTGGAAAAGCTGAAAAGCCAATTGTCAAGTTCCCAACCAAGTATCTTTAACTGAATGATTTGCCTCTTTATTGAAGATTATCAGAACATAAATGAATGGCAGCAATAGCCTCGACTTTTTTGTCTATTTATTTTTCTACAAAAGCAACCTTGATGCCAAATTTTATTTTTTAAGTTTCACAGCTATTGATTTGCTTCCAATAAGTGATAACCGCATGTTGCAGCATTAGCCTCAAAAGCCACCTGGTGTGAATGCCATCATGAGTCAGTCAGAGCACCAACATGTATTCTCTTCCTCCGTGGGTACTTTAATTACCTTTGGATTCTCACAGAGGAAGCAACTGCCATCTAGCATCTAGCACAGGTCTATTTGTGAAGCAATGAAGAAACGCAGAGGTGAGTGAATATGTTACTCTGATTCCAGACATGCCAGAGGGTGAGTTTATCTTGGAAGGCAAACTGTCAATCGGCTCCCCTGGGTCTCATTAAAGGGCTGCCTCTGATCAGAGTGCACACATTTCCACGGGCAACAAACCTGTGACAGTATTTTGGTTGACATTATTTGACATCTACTTTAAGCATTTCATTCTTTGTGACTAGGAACACAGCCATCATGGTTGGTATTTTAAATTCTAAGGGAAAATTTAATATACATGGGAGAATAAAATATTTTGTATACAAAGGATACCAAAGCCTTTGTAGTACATTAGCATAAATGCCCAGAATATAGTGCTGTGTGCATTTGGGACAACTTGAGATACTGTTTATCTAGACAGTATTCAATGCATATAGTACTTTGTATTCACACACACACACACACACACACACACACACACACACACACACACAGTCACCCATGCACAGTACTTTCTTTTTGCACACACATATGAAAGTCTTCACTGTTAAAGGGTGTGCTTCCAAGCTTTGGTGATAGCAAGCATTGTGGAGTTGTTGATGTCCTGTCCTTAAACCACTGTTAAGTATTGACTTAAAATTGGTATGGTGTGATATTAGTTTGAAGTAAAGCACTTGAGAATGAATTTTTACCATAATGAGAACTCAACCCAAACTATGATACTAGGTTTTCATCACTATAATTTAAATAAAACATCAGCCTAAATACATCAGCCTAAATAGATGAGACCCTTAGCTAAATAGCCAGGACAAAAGAGAGACTGAGACATTTCTAGGAATATACAATTATTCTCACAGAGAGCCAGCAATATACTTGTGTGATTTGATGAGCAATAAAGCTTCCCATACATTGTATTGGGCGCTGAGTTTACAAAGCCAATATTGTTGAGTATTGCGAATGCTGAGATAAGCAAGGGTGACATAAAAGCAATGTGAACTGTTCCCTAGTTTTGCCTTCTTAAGGAGGGGGCTTTCAGCTGAGTCTGTATAAGAATATGCCCTGCGCTTAGCAAGCTAACAACTCCTTCTTTGAACACAGTGCACTGCACTGTTTGTCTATGTTTCATTTATGTTACTTGATTTGACTTTCTCAAATCTGACTCATGATCATCTCTGATACTTCAAGAAGCTAAATTCAAACAGCAAAGTGTCCCATATAATCAGAGCATACTAAGAGCGATAGCTAGAAGTCACACTTTAAAAGCCTTCTATTTCAGCCTTTTTCGATTGCAGTGACTTGGGGTTCTTTTGTGCTAGAGGAACTACAGGCAGATGCAGTCCATGTTTCTACCAGCTGACTTCACATGAATGTTTAATGTTGCTTAGCTGCATCTCCTGCCCTGAGTTTGAGGATGCTGGGTGCTAGGAGAGTACAAAAGCAGGCTCTCGGGAGCCAGGGGTGTGCAGAGGCAGCTGTATCATTTACAGTCTAATTGGCAGGGTCGTAGATCACAGGATGTCCAAAGTTCACCACGAGAAGATAAAGATGTCAGAGGACCCCTGAGGAGATACATGAAGAGTCTCTCTTTTCTGTCTTTCTCAATAATGATTCCAGCTGTGTGTTGTAGTTGTAGGTTGTTATGGTGACCAAAGGGGGAAAGCTTGGGAAGCTAGATGAGAATGTAAGTTGGAGAAGAACTCAGTTTTAACATCTCTGCCTGTGAGGTATGTTTGAGGTAATAGCTGAAATGAGTACACACATAGACTGAAAGATGAGGGTGGAGTGTAGGCTTCCTGGGATAAATTTCCTATTCTCATTGTCTTAAGACACCAAGTAGTCAGACAGAGTGTGAACATCTCAACTCTGAAACCAGGAGACCTCTTTGCAAGCTAACCTCCATTTAGCAAGTATGCAGGCAGGACCAAGCTTCTCACCCACTCTGTAAAGTGGAACTGGGGACAATGCCTGCCTGTAAACTTTTTCGTTTGTTTATTTTTGAAGACAAAATAAGTCAATGAAAACCAGTAGTACATTTCCCCAAATAAACGCTCATTATGTTTTGCTCTCAGGATTAATTCTATTTTTCCACAGAAGGCAATATGGCATACAAACTGTACCAAGAGTATATAGGTTCAAATGTTCTATATAATCTTTTCCTCTCTCAGTCACTTTGGGCAATCCCCTTTGTTCTGTAGACTTCAATTTCCCCATCTGTAAATTGAAGGCAATTTACAGATATCTGTAAAAGAGGCAATTTACTAATATATGCTTAAAATTAGGGAGGAAGCCACTTAAAAAGTCCTTAAATGGCCCCTGTTACATGTATTTCCTCAGTGATGAGCTATGATTATTAGCAAAGGAGCCTGTTACTTGTAGAGCTAGAGCCACAGTACACTGGAATAGATATGTCATATAATATTTACATACAGAATCACTTTGTCTTCCTGAATGCATGCTCCCTGTAATTGAAGAATGAAAAATCTATTTTTTTTGCCTCAACTCTGAAATACTTTTGTGAATAGAGTAAACATAAAAAGTGACTATAGTAGAATGTCCTTTTCATTCTATTGTAAGTTTTGTTGGATTGTTAGAATAATTAATGTAGTCACAATTAAAACTACACACAACTTTCATTTGTCAGTAATTATAGTGAAGACATTGAAAGTTTAGTAGTGTGTCAAAGCACAGTGATTTTTATTCCTAACCATCACTGAAACTGGTACCTTTGAAATTCTGTGGCTGCATAAGCTGTACATGGCAATAACAAATCACCAGTGTAGATATTGGATTGCTTTTAGCCGTTACTTTTTTCCTCTCATCAGGCAATTACACTCCAATGTTTTGATAATGATGGGTTTGACTTTTTGAGCTTTTGATCAGTGGATAGTTGAGCAGACACTGCATCTTCTCAATCCTTCTCCCATCTTGAGTTTCTGCCCTTGGTTCTGCCAGCGGCATGCTCTGTTCACTCAGTTATATCCCATGAAACTCAACTCAGCCAGGCAGAACCTGGCCAAATCACAGAGGCCCCACACAGACATCATGGAATGTGAAGAATAAATTACATATTTGCTTTGTAAGCCACTGGGATTCCCATTCTTCTATTCCTCTGTGTTAAACATCGTTAGTCATACTTGTTATGTGAGGAATGGAGTAAGACCTTTTGAATAATACACTAGTATAACTTATCAGGAGCCATGTTGGGATGCAGTTTAGGTCTATCTAAGTCCAAAGTCTAGAATCTGAGGTTCCATGGCATGGCACATTCTGGGGAAGAAAAATGTTAGAGAAAACTTGAAAATTAGGTGGGAAAATGCCTCAGTCAGCAAAGTGCTTGCCTTGAAAGAATGAGCACCTGAGTTCAATATTCAGAACCCATCAAAACAAAACAAAACAAAACAAAACACTATCTAGGTATGACAGCACACAATTGGAATCCCAGGAGTAGGGGGATTAAGGGAGAATAATTGCTGAGCATTCTCACTAACCATTCTGGACTTTTCTTTGAATTCCAGGCTAATAAGAGACTTTTCCTCAAACAAACAAACAACCCCCCCCCAAAAAAAAACAAACAAGCAAGCAAAACAAAACCCAAAAGTGGTGGCTGATGTCTTAGGAATAATAGCTGTGGGTGGCCTTTGACCTCCACACTTATACACACATATGCACTCATGCACACAAGCACAATTTTATAGGATAAAGACACTAGCACACAGGCATGCACACACACACACACACACACACATATCAATTAAATAAGTTTTAAAGCTTAATTCAATTATTTTTAAGAATAAGACACGTCAACATACTAGCTGTTCAGTATAGTTTAATTTCAAAGTTCTTTTTGAACTTTTTGAACTATTATATCACCTCATCAGATGTTAAAAAACCAAAACTACACAAGGTAAAACAATGAAGGTTATGTTTCCCATACAGATCCAAAAGCAAACAATAAACACTAAAATAAAAAGAAAATTTTGCAGGATGGGCCTTTCTGCTTCGGATTTGCATGCCTGACATAGACAACAAAACCCACACCACCCAGGCCATTTAAATGCTTTTGGAGGAAGAAGCCAGGTTTTTACTCTAGCCCTTCTGTATTCTTAGCAAGGTCCTCATCACCCTTACTGTATAAACCATAGTCTTAGGAAAGGCCCCCAGTGACTTCTTGACTCTTGCTCCCTAGCCCAGCCTTGAGGATTTCTCTCCATTTGACAAATGAATAATTCAGAATTAGAAGCTTCAACCAGAGTCACACCATTCCCCAGCCACCCAACTTGGCCATATCCTCATTATGGGAAAAGCCATTCCACAAGGCAAACAGCTTTTCATAATTGTTATTTAATGGATATTGCCTGCTCCTGGGAGTTCATTCTCAGTATCTATTTGTAATTCAAAGGTCAGCGTAATACCACTGGCATACATAAGGATTCTGAGAGATTTGTTTCCCCTGCTTGATATTCAGCTATAGTGACATAGTAGATTAGTCTATGAGTCGCTTCTGGGGTTTGGGTATGGTTAGGAGGGATTTGACCTTGTCTTAATTCCTGGGCTTCACCAGTTACTAAGAAAACTGACCTATGAATGGGAAATAGGCCCAGAGTGCATTCTTGCTCGCTCTCTTGGCCTAAGGGGTGAGGTATCAAGGAGAAAGGCCAAGGCTCTTCCATAGCCATTATTCTTCCTTATAAGTGGCTCTAATGTCACCTACATATGTTTCTCCTTAAGGTAATTTAAACAAGAGAAGATGGCCCCAGAGGGTAATTGAGGACTCATGTACAAATATATTTGCAAGATTTATATGGCAAGCCACCTTTAAATTAGCAATGGCAGCCTCATTCTATGATATTATATATTGAAATATTCAACAAGAAAGCTATTTCCAAGTAGGCATGGGTGATGATTATTTATTAGTTTTAAATTCATCCCCTCTTCCCATCTTAGCAAACACCACTTCCATTTTGACTGAGCTGGAAGCTCTTAAACATTGAAATGTATGCATAAAGAACAGGCTGCTTAGAGACATGAGTGGCTTGAGATAAAGGGGAGAAATAAGAGTATAAAGTTCATAGAATTTGTGGAAGATGCCTGCTTATTTCAAAATTAGAAACAAAATGATAGAAAACTTTCCTGGACTATCAGCATGAGTTATCTGTATACATGCGAAAAGTGGGGTGGGGGACGATAAAGAGAGAGAAGGAGACAGAGCTGGGAGGGAGGGGAGGGAGAAAGAAGGAAAGAGCAAGGAAAAGGGAGCAACAGAGAGATGGGAAGAGGGAGGGAATGGAGGGCAGGAGAGAACACAGAGACAGATTATTTTTCATTTTCTTCTTTCTATTCTATTTTGTAGCATGATATTTGGAGTTCACCATTGAGGTTATTTCCAATCAAATCTCATTCAACCCTGGAACAATGTATAGGTTGTCAGCATGAATGCTGGTGGGTTGCGGGCCAACCATCCTCCAGGTTGAATTGAAGGATATAAAATTAACTTCTGTAAGGTCAACATAATTCCTCCTCCCCCGGAGAAATTCTGACAGGAAAATTGAAGCTAGAGGTTCGAAAGGAGGAGGCAAGAGGATCTGAAATAAAAACTCAGAGTAAAAAAAAAAAAAACAAAAAAACCAAAATCAAACTTTGGAGGAGAGGAAGCAAGGGCAACCTTTTTATGAGACCCTCATCTTCCTGAGAAAAGGAAGGTCAACCTCTAGAACCCTGTCCTTGTGTTGAATAAGGACTCCTACTTAGGTGTTTGGATTCCATTGTTAAGTGTATGAGACCTTTAAGCAGGCTGTGAGCAGAGGAAACTTTCCCTGGGAATCTTTAGAAAGTCTGTAGATTAATTGGAACTCCATACTTCCATACAGAGTGCTGGCCACCCTGACCACACAATGTTGCGTTTTGGGCTTTGTCTTTATTTTCCAAGCTACAGAGAAGAACTAAGTCCAGAAAAACACAAAGGTTACTAGGAGTGGCTAAATGCTACCCTCTCAATTGTTTATATATTTAACCAAGTTTCTGGTTTTCTCTTCTCTTATCATGTTTGATGTAATCTTGATTCACCTCATCTTTTCAAGGCCACCACGGATGTGTGTCGCAGTAAGTCCAGTGTCCATTCACCAGGACTCTTCTTTCTTGACTCACCATCAATAGTAACTGATGGTCTATTTTTCCCTATGTTGACTATGAAGCATAGGATGGGAGCCTGAGAAACGTGGTCCCTGAGACATTCTAATAAGAATTCCTTTGTAAGGAAATTTGAAAAGGTATGTTGGCAAGAGCAGATGGGAGACAGGCTGGGATATGCGAGAAGGTTTGGCAGGTTGTATGACTGAATTAGAGCCATGAAGAGTCGAGACAGTGATGGGCAGCATTGTGATATTACTGTATCCTAGTCACGTGGAAAAGGTTGAATTTCATGTACCATAGTTTTCCCTTTAGTGATAAGTAAGTTAAAGCTATAAGTAGGAGTTGGGGATGAAATTTGCCAAACAAGTGTGAGGACCTGAATTCATATCCTCAGAGCTGACAAAAGCCAGCCAGATAGTCCACGTCTTTAATTTTAGAGCAGGCGAATCCCCTGAAATGTGAGAACTAACTGGCTCTGTAAGCAGAGCAACAGGCATCAGAGATCCTGTCTCAAGGTGGAAGGTGGGGACTCACCCTTGACTCTGTACTCTTTCTTTCATAAGTATGTCAGAATCTGTACACACATAGACACACCTTCACAGACACAAATATACACATGTTCACACACATATGTGCTCACACACCAAGACACACAGGACCCACACACAGACGCCCACACACAGATACATATACATACATGTTCATAGACACACATACACAGACACGTACATGTACACACACAACCACACACATACATGCTCACACACCAAGACACACAAGACCCACACACAGACACACACACAGAGATACATACACATACATGTTCATAGACACACATACACAGACACATACATGTACACACACAACCACACACACAAACATACACACACATGTACACATACACACACATATACTCAAGTTAAAAAACAAACTATAAATACATTTAAGTTGAAGCAACATTAATATCCACTACTCTTTAATGTTTTATATGGATAAAATCTAATTAAAATGAATTATTCACACTAATTAATTTGTTCCCAGAAACAAGAATTTTTTTAATCTCAATTTTACAAATGGTAACTAAGGCATAATTCCTAGAACTCTCCTTAGCATCATTTATTTAGAAAGTGAACATGCCAGGATTTGAACACAGGGAGGGTGATAAGCCATAACGTTAGTCACTTGCTAGAAACTGAGCAAATGCCCATCTCAAAGCCACTATCTCAAAACACTGTCTGTTTTAATAAATCTAGTGGTCATTTCCCAGGAACCTCTTAGCAGGGACACAATTGATTTCCCAGCTCATATAACCCATTAGTACATAACTAGATTAAAATCCAGGAACATTGCTTTTAATTAACCCTTTATACATATATAATTTGGTGTGAGTTGGTAAGTTTATAAACGTGATTTTTTTTTATTTGAACAGCTTCTCACATGAAACCCCTCTTCACAGAGCTAATAATATCAGGTGAGAGGCCACAGTGCTTGATTTGATATAATAAGAAAGCTACATTGTAGATCTTAGCTAGAAAAACTTGCCTGTTCCACTATTTCAAAGTCAAGCTGCCTGGAGGAAAACTTCTTGATTTAAGATGGAAGAAAGGATTAAACTCCCATGTTAGACTTAAAGTCTACTATCACACTCAACTATCATGAAATCTGATGCTGGTCACAGGTCTACACACTGTGTCGGATTGGCACCTATAGACTCAACAGCTGGAACTGTAGAAACCAGGCAACTAACTATTTCTACTACCACTACCACCACCACCACCTGGGCTTTGGCCAGTAGAAGGTACAGTTGGATTCCACTTTCTGGGGAATAGACACAGAAGTTAGCAAGGAACTGAGCTCAAAGCAGGTCTGATATGCTTGAGCTGAAGACCAAACAGAAAAAAAAATGCCCATAGATACTCCAAAGTTCTCAGAGCCTCTAGATCTTCCCTAGCACTGAACAGAGACATGTACACTGGTGAGAGACTCCCCAGCTTTGGCGGGCATCACTGCCAGTCTTGGAGTGGGCCTGGATTAACCCTGAAACAACCAATGAAGATCTCTGAGGCTGTGAGATTCAGAGGTACTCCAGATCAGCTTCAGCCTTCCCCAGTGCTAATCCAATATCATACAGCACAGTGTGCAACAAAACATTATCATTTGCTGGGGGAAAGGCTGGTACACACTGGACTTTATCTTGGAACATGAACTCAGTATTGGGGAATATAAATACAAGGCATATTCCAACCACCTCTCCTCCTACCCTGCTCCCTACTAAAAACAAGGGAAGCTTACCCATCTAAAGAAGAAAAGAGGATAAATTTCACTGAGATGGTTTGTATGTGATCAGCCCAGGGAGTAGCACTATTAGAAGGTGTGGTCCTGTTGGTAGGTGTGTCACTATGGATCTGGGCTATCAGACCGTCATTCTAGCTGCCTGGAAGCTAGTGTTCTACTAGCAGCCTTTACATGAAGATGTAGAACTCTCAGCTCTGCTTATATCATACCTGCCTAGATGTTACCATGCTCCCACCTTGATGGTACTGGACTGAAATTCTGAACTTGTAAGCCAGATCTAATTAAATGTTGTCCTTTATAAGAGTTGCCTTGGTCATGGTATCTGTTCTCAGCAGTAAAACCCCAACTAAGATATTCAGTATATGGTCATACAACCAATACTGTAGAGTCTGGATATGTGATATCATCTAATCTAACCTCTAACTTATGTTACTGTATATTCAGGTAGTGATACACATGAAAATAAATAGACATCATTATGTTTCAATAAAATTTTATTTGTAAAATCTAGCAACAAAACCATATTTGGCCCATGAATTATAGTTTCCTGACATCTGCATGTTGTAATAAAGTGGATGCCACCTTGTTAAGAATATTTCTTATTTTGTGAGAATAGCCCAAAGCTGTTTGATAACTATAGTAAAAGTTCCACTTAATTCCAATATAATCATTCTTATTTTTAAATTTAAAGTTATAATATGCTTTTCAAGTTGGATGAGTAGAAGACCAGAAAAGACTAGTGCTTTGAAATAAATAGTCACACTAATTGAAAGTTTGGTCAATGAGAAATAAATCCATGCAGGAAGCAGATATAGACTATGATGTGATGACCAGGAGGCAAGGCTCATTTGAAAATACCAACACATCAAGTTGCCTCCAGCCCAAAGCCACTTATGCCTGATAAGCTTAATGATTTGGATGTTGGTGGGTCAGTAGTACCTTGCAAGTATTTGAATATAACTAAATTAAACTTATTGTTACAAACAATTATATTCTTTTGTATAATTACTTGACACTTGGTAAAGGGCAAGAATGTTATAAGTGCTTTATGTAATTTGTTTTCTTAAGTCCTTGTATGACCTAAGGATAGCCCATACTACAGATGAAGACAGAAAAGAATGGCAAACCTGACTCATGTCTTCCAGAAGATGATTTGATTTTTACTTAAAGCAAACCCAGGAATCCACTTTGTCTGGCTGTACTGTGTGCTTAGAAATAAGACTTCAAAAATTTCAGAGGTCAATCACACAGTAGCCTCCCAATTCTCTTTTTTCGGGGCTGATTTTAACTCATATCCAATTAACCTTATTACAGGAAAGATGAAAAGGCTGAAGCAGACCCCAGAAAGCTGTGCTACACTCTCACAGAAAACTGTTTCCTAGGTGTAAACAAAGACACACACTGGTCAAACACTTCATCCCACGTTCATGTGAATTCACTGAGTCTCTGGTATGAACACATTTGGATGGTAAAACCTGCATGGTGTACTCACAGCTTTCCAGAGAGCTCTCTTTCTCTCATGTACAAAAGTGAGGCAATAATTTCATGAACGTTTAACAATGTCCTCCACAGAGGCACCTCTCCCTGCAGTAGCATTTGTTGAATGAACGTTTGGTGATGACAAATGCCTCCAAGTTTGTCTGTCTCTGTTAGCACACAGTGCCCCTGACTGTCACTTCACTCATCTTTAACGATCCATTCTGCCGCCCAAGCAGAAACAAGAAGGGCAGCTGCTGCTGAGTTGAAGATGCCTTTGAGGCACTCGCTGCCATGGAGCATTGCCTGATAGAGTCGGATCCTTGTCTGCTGCCAGGTATGAATTATTCCTCCTCACTTCAGCCCTACACCAGCACACCTTTCATTCTGCTGCATCTGCACAGCTAGGATTAGTTCACACATCGTTCCCGCCAACATCTATAATCAGGGAGACTGGAAATATTGCCACAGAGAGGGAAAACTGGTGAGAATGCACTCAGGATAGCCACACTAGTAATTGGTTCTCCAGTTTCTAACTAAATTGGGGATGTGCTGGAGGAGGGAAAAGAAATGTCGCTTTTTGTCAAAATATTCATTGCTTAGGCTGTAATTCCCAAATAGAAACACCTACTTTCACACAAGGCCTAGGAAATATGAATCAGTTTGTGAAATCTGACACCAAGTGTTCCAAAATAGGGTACTTCTCTGGCAATGATTGTAAAGTGTTGGCTTGGAAAATCTGCACAGTTATTCCAACCATGAAAGTGTATGAATCAAACACAGTGTTCTGAATCAATTATAGTTAGTATGTGTGTTTATATGTTGTATATGTATGTGGATATGTATGTATGTATATGCATATATGTTGTGTGTATATCTGTATATGTATGTTCATGCATGCATATATGTGAATGTGTGTGTATTCATATATGTTGTATGTGTATATAAGTGCATGAATGTGTATGCGTATATATGTTTGTGTATATTTGTGTGTATATGTGTGTGCTTATGTGTGTGTGAGAGAGAGACTGAGAGAGAGATACAGAGAGAGAAATACAAAGAGACAGAGAGTTTGTGTGTATGTATATATTGTTTAATCTTTCACACTGAAAAGAAACCATGACTCATACATCAAAGACACAAATTTATAGAGGGCAAAAAGTGAGAGTAAATCAAATGAAAAAATAAGCCTGGGTTTAGGGGGAATGTGCAGGGCCCTTCGACCTCTACTACCTTCCTTCCTGTTTAATCAAATAGCTCTTTGTTAAAGAAACACCGCTAGCCACACAGACCTGGCAGTACTCAGGAATTAAGAGGGAACTAAGAGGATCTAGTATCACCTGCTTAACCCTTCAGGGAACTCAGGATGACCATCTGTGCTCAAGTACCTGTATCCTCACACTTTATAGCATTTCAATAAGTGCTATAACAGTTCATCCAAGTTCAAATTAAAGGCGTGTTGAATGAACAAGGGGATGTTGACACCTTCAAGCATAGAAATCCTTTCAGTTCGTGAATGTCAGGTAAGGTTACACATTCTGATAGGTCCTTGATTACTGATGCTATAGTATGAGTACGGGTATAAGTATGGCGGAAGTTCTAAATAAGCCTAAAAATGTGAGAGCACAGGTACTGATACAATGTAACAAAGGTGATGTTACTTTGAAGCCCATTCACAAATAAAGAGATTCTGTTCTTTCAGACAGAGGAGGATGGGTTAAAACGCAACCAGAGTCACCGCTTTCCAGGTCTCTGCCTACAGAAGTGTTTTAAAAATGTGCAAATAATTTTGCTGATAGTCTGCTCCTTTTAAACTTGTCATATCATATGCTCTTAACTCAGTTAACACAGATGATGTGGATACTGGCCGATGAGATTCCAAGCAATCTCCCTGATACAGTATTTGCTAGAGGCAAATATTTTATGTTTAAGCCATGTAAATGAAGACTGAGCTAGTTGCAGACATGGTTTATCAATGTACCTTGTGTTGAGGGGCTCAGCAATGCCTTGCTTTTGTAACTTCATTTGCCTCCATCCATTTCCTTCTGTGGCCTCTCTCCTGTCTTCTGAGTGCTCAGTGTACCTGCCACTAAAGAGTTCTGCAATTGCCACGCCTACTTGCAACAGCATTGCTCTATTGATAACATTCTCCCCCAAACGGACAGTTCCCAGTCACGCTTCAGATATACCCTAGTCAAACACTGCACCAACTCAGGACTATTCTTTTGATAGCCAGGGTTATAGCAGTTCATTTTTACCCCTAAAGAGCCATGTATTTCTCCATAACATGCACAGAAATCCTAATTTTATGTATGTAAATATAATGGGATCTATAGCAACAGTTGCATAAGGAAGACAGTTGCTTCTGAAGCTCTTGTCTCATACCATCAAAAGACTGAATGAAGACTCTGCATCCCTTCAGACAACGCATCCTTTGATGATCACATCATGGGATGTAGAAACAGCCAATGCAGAGAACCTGGAGTCTCAGAACTTTTCAAAGTCTTAGAAGCCTCACTCGACAAACCCTAAACCAGCTAAACCTTTCTCACTTCTGTAGCCAATTACCTGACCAAAGCAACTGAAGGGAGGAAAGGTTAGCCTTGGCTTAAAGTTCCAGGGATACAGTCTTACATGCTGGTATAGGCATAGTGGCAGGAGCAGGAAGCAGCTGATCTGATCTGTATCTCATCCTTGGTCAGGAAACAGAGACTGAACAGCAGGTGGGCCTGGGCTGTAAAGTCTTAGGGTTCGCCCTCAGTGACTCACTTCCTCAAGTGAAGTCCACTGTCCTAAAGGCTTAATGGCCTTCCTAAACAGTATCATTAGTTGTAGTCACATTGTTCAAACAAGGGATTCTGGTGGGGGCTGGGGACCATGCATTAAGAGCACGAAGTCATATTTTGGAAGAAGATGTGAGACGTGTGAGAGAGAACAGCTGTTTGCAGCTGCTTCCTCTTCTTTTACTTGACTTTCTTTATCAATTTTATTTTTTAATGCTAAACTGCAATCCAGTTTAGTTAGAGAATTCTGGCTCGGTGTAAGCTGGTTCTCTGCAGCTATACTCAGTCTCCAGTCACAGAATGCTCATTTTCACTCCACTTTGTGGTAACAGGCACTTTCAGTGATGGAGGGCCAGAGCCAGACTCCTCCTGAGGACAATGACAAGCTGCCTTCTTCAGTACTCTGGCAGCCAGAGAGCCACTGTTCTATTAAGGTGTGCACATAGCTCAGGCTGTCTGCGTTCTGCCCTTTTGTGAAGTAGAGAGTAGAATTTCTTAGAAATAACAGGAGAAAAACAGAAATCCACTGGGAGGAAATTGAACTGGCGCACTGGAAAATTTAAGAGAAGATGGTATTATTTCTTCATTTTTTTAATACAACAAAAACAAAGTTACAGGAAATAACATTCTTTGAGGAACATTCAAGCAGGAAATAAGTAGGCGTGTAAAACACTAAGTTAGATTAGCAGTCTCTGGGAAAATTTATGGCTTCTGGTGAGATACAGACCCAGTGGGTTATTTACATATTGTAATTTTTGTTTGTCTCTACACTGTAGAATTTCTTTGTTTTCCAGTTACCTGGCTTCTTCACATTAATGGACAATGTGAACAACACGTACACCAATTAAAGTTTCTGCGTGGCCCAGTTAAACACGAGCTATTTCCATGTGCTTTGCTTTGCCTGGATTGCATGTAAATCTCAAGTTTGCTGACATAAAAATTTGGAAATTCAAAAAAGCTGTTTTGGAAATTGTATGTAAATAGGTAAGAGATGCATACCTGTATAGATACAATGATGGACAACAAATAGACAATAAACCAAATTAGATTGGCATGACGCTTAAGTCAGGTCATGTTTTTTGTGATTGAGAAAAAGACAACAGTAAATTTATGGGAAGTGCAGAAGACATAAAGCTTAGTTGCCTGTTCCAAGTTTCACATGAGTGATAGCAGTGACCAAGAGGAGGGATGAAGGAGCCGCCTGGGTTTTGATGTCAAAAAGTCAAGAGATTTATGTCCTCAAAACTGCACATGGTGGCTGGAGAGATGGCTCAGAGGTTAAGAGCACTGACTGCTCTTCCAGAGGTCCTGAGTTCAATTCCCAACAACCACATGGAAGCTCACAACCACCTGCAATAGTTTCCAATACTATCTTCTGGTGTCTGAAAACTATAGTGATAGATCTTTAAAAAAGAGAGAGTATATAAAAAGAGAAACAAATTGCAACTTTACAAGGGCAAACATACAACAGAAACCAAATGGAATATAGTTGATTAAAAAGCCTGGGGAATTAAATGAATCCTTATGTCCTAGGTTGAATATTTGAGCACAAAACTTCACATGGAGTTAAAGTTAAGCCCAGCTTTTCATCCTGACGTACAGCCTGCGCTGTGCCGGCACCTGCATCTGTCTAGTCACTGTACCACAGGAGCCTTTGCTTGGGTACTCATCCTGGAGTAGCCTTGTAACCCTAAACCTGTTTTGTAAGCTTTTCACAGTTTCTGTCTATGGAAGGCTATCCTCTGGGTGTGGCCTTTTTCATTATTTTGTTTTGTTTTTGCGTAGCTACTACAGTTATAATTTAAAGCTTTTCTCTTCTGACTTTGATAATCTGTCTGGACTATATGATCTGCTGTCTTCCTACTACATGATACTGAGAGTTTCTTGTTGTGAGCTAGTGTGCATCCTCTACTGAGTGTGGCCTTCACGCACAGAAAAGGCTCAATTCAGTGTTTATTCAGTGAAGAACAGAATGACAGACCGACCTTGGACTCCTGACTTTCTTCCTGATGTCTTGGAAGAACTCCTGATGCTTGTGGACAAGAAGCACCAAAGTATTAATACCCTATTGAGAATAAATATCCACACTTACTAAAGTGTTAAGAGTTTCTTTGGGTTTGAATACTCCTCGAATATTCAGGCTGGGATGCATATTAGGGCAGACAAGAGCCTTCCCTTGACATGCCTATTCATCTTGGAAGGCAGCCCTCTTTCCAGACAAATATTTCATATTTAAATCTAAATGTTTCAGAACCTATAAATAAGAAACATACATAAAAGTAACACAGGATCCATCACACTCAAAAGCACTGATCCAAAGGACCCAGATGTATGGCGAGGCAAACTGCTTCTCTGCAGTGGAGCCTGGTGGAAAATAACTTGTCTTAATACAGAACAGCTTCCAATGTCTACGTGTAAAAAAATGCAGAGTATTATGCATATCTTTTTATCAAAGAAATTAGTTTTTTTTGGGAAGGTAGAATCTCTCTTTCAGTATTTTAAATAAGAAGGCAAGTTAAAATAATTCAGAAAGAAACTGGGCATGAGGGCACACACCTGTAATCCCAACTTTTAAGGGGGGTAGTCAGAAGGACCAAGGTAATCTTCACAGTGAGCTTGAGGCCAGCTTGGCTGTGAGGACCCTTACACACACACACACACACACACACACACACACACACACACACACACACACACGAGACAAAGAGAATTGTCTTAGAGAATAGACTTAATTGTGCATTGTTACATTGTTGCATTCTGTGGAGGAATCATTGTTCAAAATCATAAAAGATGACAGATTTTTTTCTGAATGTTTCAATTAGAAGAGAAAGAGGGAAAATCTTGAGAAAATAAAGGGTTTTTTCTTTTACAAAAAATTTCCTTCTCTGAGTCGGTATATTAAAAAAAAAAAAAATCTAATGTCTGTCTCCAGGGTTGAATATGGCTTAGAGAGGCCGTGTGATATGAGTGCCACAGAGTCAAGATTCTGTCCCACTGGGAGTTGCAGAAACTGGGACAATGCCCAAGATCAGGATTTTGTGTCTTAAAGAAAGAAGAGGAGGACATCTTCCGAAGAATGGCCAGGGGATGGAGGAGAAATGAAGATAGATGCTGCAGAAAAGACAATATTCCTTCATAAACATTTATTATCTCTCCTGTTATTACCCAGAAGCAAAAATGAAAAACAAAACAGCAGTTAGAATCTGAGATGGGTTCAGAAATCACAAGCACCCCCATTCCTACAATCAGCTCTATTTCTCCAAGATTTTAGATTAATGAAATGGATAGCTCAAGAGAAGCCACAGATGAATGTAATCCACACATTATCTTCAAGTTTTAGCAGAATAGCTTGGATTTTTTTAAACTAAAGTTGTGAATATGATATCCCAAGCAGTAAGAACTCAGTGTGAAATAACAATCATTGCAGGATATTTGATCACACTGTGACCTGAAAGTCTGTGTTATTTACTGAAAAATCCTGTTTCTACTTGTGGTGTGACTCAACCCTTAGCACACACCTTTAATCCCTCTGACTGGATTACAGACATACCTTTAATCCCAAACAATAAAGGTAAAGTTTTAGAATTTTGTAGAAGACATCATGTTTGACAGTGATGTCTAATTGAGTGGCAGACAAAGTGACGAAACAGAGAAAGATTTAACTGATTAGGATACACTCAACTCTCAGGAGAAGAGAGAGGAAAAGGAAGCTACCTGAGGGGCAGTACAGAGAGGAGAGGAGCCTGTTTTATTTATTGGGAGAGTTTTACAGAGACAGGTTGATGAGAGAGCAAGCTAGACACAAGTGAAGACAGAACAAGCCAGAGAATGAGAAGGAGACAGAAGATTAGAAGAGATTGTCAAAGTTAGTTTGAGACCAAGCAGAAGGAAAATTGAGGGGCCAAGAGAGAAGCTAGATTGATTCAGTCAGCTTGGAGAGGAATTTTGAGCCAGAACAGCTGAGTTCAGTGAGCCAGAGATCAGAAAGAACTAGGAAGAGGTGAGCCTATTCAGCAGTCAGTCTCAGAGGCTGACAATATTCTAGGCCTAGATTAGATTGTATGGAGGCTAGAAGCTTCCAGAACTAGGCCTAGATTAGCAGATAGAGGTAGTAAGCCTCAGAGAGGACAATTTCATCAGGTGAGTAAAATGTGAGTAAAAGATACATTTATGTACAATAGCAAGATCTAACCTGGACTCTGTGAAAAAAAATGAAAGAGCAAAATTATGAAAAGAAGTAGGGTATACTGTGTGATACACTGTGACACACCACAACTTCCAAGGTGAGATTTTGTTTTTTTAACTTTTAAATTTTTAGCTTTGTTTTTTGGGAAAAATTACATGGGCAGAGGGCAGATATGGCAGGTTGGGTTGATGAGTGGGATTGGGATGCATGATGTGAAATCCAGGAAGAATCAATAAAAAGTTAAAAAAAAAATTCTAACTTTTATCACAATAGAGACTTAGAGGTTATACAAGTTTAGTTGGGTACAGTTAGATTTTATTAGGTAATCTGCTGTAGGTTTTCAATATTTGTGAACAAAGATGGACTACATGGTATTTTTAATAGGGATAAGGTACTGTACTTTAAGAGGAAATACTAGTGGATCAATATCAAACAATAACAGATTTTCTCATTGTGTTTTCCAGGCTGTGTGCATGCAGTTATTAAAAATATTTTTATAAAGCAGTTATCATGTGGCATAAAAACTTATAAACCTCGGCACACTGCCTTGACGATTTAGATCTGTACAATTTCACAATGGCTGTGAAAATTCTATTTGTGGACTGAAATATTCAAGAAGGTTGTTTCAGATGGCAAGGATAAAACTTGCTGCCAGCCTGTGTAAGGTGTAGTGAGTTGGGCTGAGTGTATTACTTGCAAACATCAATGAAATATTGTGAAGACAAATAGAAAAATCCCTATTCGGCATATGAACATCAGCAAGTGACGGCTGTTCTGGACGTTCCTTGAACAGGCAGCTCTTTCTGTTTTGAACATTAGGAGTTCAGTGTACTATTGTAGGAAGGGCAATAAGGATGAAATCTAGCTTTGCAGCTTTTGAGGAATGGTTGATAAACGGGGAAATATGGTATGAGGCCAATGAGGCTTGGCTTTGCCCATGTGCAGGTTTTATGTGGACAGGAAGTAGATTATGCTACATAATCCAAGGGCTTAAATGAAGACCACACACAGATGCACAAAGGAAATAGATTCTGGCATTATGAAGAAGTTTCGATGGATTCTCAAAGATGCACGAACTTTCCTATGGAGTAAAGGGTAGGTTTCTAAGTTGTGGAATCAGAGAATGAAAATGTAAAATTACATTTCATGAACCATTGCCTATTTTTAATTTGGAGATGAGTCTGTAATTTAGGAAAAATGTTTTTTTTTAACCTAATCTTTTACTATAATTCACATTTTTAAAAAACAAAGCAGATATTCTTTGACAGCATCACAAATTTGACCTTATGAGGTTTCCAGGTCCTATTGTTTCCTGGCATATTAAAATTCCTGTCAAACAGATCCTTCTTAAACTCACTCTTACCATTTTACATTTCAGCCACTCAAAGGGAAACACAGACAGAAGCTTGTAACGTGTAAATAGCCTTCCTTGCCTTGAATGCATGCCTGTTTTCTCCCATGGTGCATCGTATCTAAGAGCCTTTGGAGTAAAAGGGTAAATAAGGTAGACCCCACTATTGATCTAAGTAGTATTCCTGAAACTCATTTTGCTAGGAGGTGCCGGTCGTTGACTACATGAATCTTCTGTGGACCTGCCAGAGCTATCATCAGGAAACAGCCGCTCATTAGATGGATCAGACATGACAAGAGGATATAAGCCTCAAGGAAACAATCTGAAACAAAACAAACCCAGCGATTGTGTGACTCAAAATATTTTTTTGCACCATGTCTGAATGCTTAATGACATTTTCTACTATTCTTTTTCTGAACTATCAAGATAACACTCAATGTAGAACAAAACAACCTTAAGGGTAGGCCTCAAAATAGCTCACTACAGAAAATAGCTGTAAACACAACCACTCTGATGGCTGCAATTTTATAAAATGCATATGCCAACAAGACTAATATTGATAAAAGCTTGGCTCACCATATAAATAGGAAGGACTTTTTTTCCCCCTTAGTGTCTGATTATATTGGGCGACTAAACTTTACATTGAGATGGCATGACAATAGTTGCAGCTGAATAGAAATAGATAAAATATTTAGCTGCTCTTTCTACTTACTTATATAAGAAGAAAAGGAAGTCAATACTGCCATTTAATTTGTGGAAAACTGAATGTCAAGATCATGGTCTGATTATTGTAGAAGGGGAGACAGTATTCTTGCTAATTTCTATTCAGAGATCCAAGCAACCTGCCGTTTCTCCTACAGTTGCTATATTTTCTTGATACTTTTCTCTTGGAAGGCTTTTCTAGAAATAAGCATCAGATGTTTGGATGGATCATCTCTTTCCTAATGCCATCTTCATCCATGACTACAGAATAAGCAATCAGCTATATAAATACTTTGATTGCCTCCCAGGCTCTTCTCTTCTTAAAACTGCTAGTTGACTCCATCTCATATGATGAATTATTCTTATTTCTGGTTAAATTATTATAGGAGCATCTATGCTTCTATTTGACCCCTTCCTTTAATATGCTTTGCCTCAGCAAATGTGAAAATATAATCTGCCAAAATTAAATAATGTGACACAGAGCAATTACCAACACTCTTGTTAAGTCAAGTTTTGAATCATCCAGTTCACCAAGAACTTTAAGAAGTGAATATTCAAAGGCCTATCTATAACTTTTGGGTTCAGTTGGTAGATCTCTCTCTCTCTCTCTCTCTCTCTCTCTCTCTCTCTCACACACACACACACACACACACACACATACTCACACACATACACTCACACACAGACATACTCATACACACACATATACGCACACACATACACACACACTCACACACACACACACACACACTCGCACACAGACATACTCATACACACACACACATATACGCACACATACACACATACACACACTCACACACATACACACACACACACACACACACAGAGAAACACACTACAGTTGACTTGTATCCATCTGTGTATTTTCATGGTGATTTGGGAGAGCATTGAGAATGAAAAGTGAGATGATTTTTTTTTTTAAGAGAATGATTATGTTTCCTCTTCTAAAGAGTGCAGTGAAGTAGAAATGAAGAAATAGAGCTGACGGTGAAAAGAAGTATTCTCCTAGCTATAGGGAAGTGGACTGGAAATGCAGATGGCTTAGTAGAAATCTTCAAATCGTGTCCACCTTGGGGAGAAGGTTATTTTAAGATTAACTTCAGAAGAAAAATACTGTATTCTGTACCTAGCCACAGAACAACTCCTTATAACATCAACTTTAAAGTATCTTCTATTTTCCCTGATCAGAGAATCAGCCTCAGTGTTGAAAATTCATTATTTCCCATCATTCCCATCAAGCAGAGGGCAGAGTTCAAGTAAGGAGAGCTGGGCCCTGGCAAATAAGGCAGTATTCACTTTTCATATCATAATTTTATGAAAGCAGCCTTTGAACTTCACCAGCTGGAAAGTGTTGATACTTTGGCATCCAGTACCTCAGAAATTCTTATATTTCTCACTGTCTATGGAGAATACTTCCCATGAATTCTTATTCACTGTTTGAGACCCATTTAGATTTCCAGGTGTCATTTCCTCAGGGTCAGATATGTCGTTCACTGACTACTTTCAAAATAACAGTGCAGGGCAGGGGTCTTAGTGAAGGGCAGGCAGTATGTTCTATATTACATGTTTTATAGCTCTATATTACAGCTCCTGTTTGCTTCCCAATTTTTTATCTGTATTCTCAGTTCTCAGTGACTTCAGTGACCCAGCTTTGTGAGTGACATGGTATAGTAGGGCTCAATAAAGACCCATAAATTTAAAGAATGCACCAGTGAACATTATCTTTTGAATACACCCAACATTGCTAGTGTCATGCCTATAGGATTTATTACATTGGCCCAGAGATAAATGATGGGTACCACAGCCCTCTGAAGGCCCCCAGTAATGACCAATGTAGCCCAGTATATCCATGTTCACATGGGATTTGAATCAGCTCCTAGAAGTTCAAAATATTGTTGTGTGTTGCAGCCATAGATATGCTTGTGTATAGAAATTTGTTTAAAGTAAGTATTTTTAAATGAAAGACATAGACTTCATATATGTAAGTTATCTGGACCTGAAACCTAGGAGAGAACTTCTTTCTGTAGCTTCAACAGGTGGCTGAGAAAGACACATCTTCACTCCTGTGTATGAGAAAACCCCAGAAGAAGATAGATGGATTTTAATTTAACAGGAATGGACCAGCAAATTAATTCATTTGTCAGGGGTTGGGGAGGGTGACTAACTAAGAGCCATAATTCAGAGTGGCTCTCTTCCTGCCAGGCATGGAGTCTGCTGCTGATCTGCGTTAATATGCTTACCTCTGGATGGAGGCTTCTCCCTTCAGACTACTGCAGTCCCCATGGGTTCCTAGTCATAGGGCAGGAAGTTAGTCCTATCATGTCCAAGGTTCCATTCTATCTTAGCGAATGTACTGAGAGTGGACCAGACGCAGCCTAGTGACATCCTGTTAGGAAAGTGACAGTGGGAGTCACACTTATCCTCTCATGATGCCATTAAAAGAGACACTGCAGCCCCAGAGTAAATACCCAGTGTTTTCAGGTGTTCATTCCATGCTTGCTCTAGTACATTCTCTGTCTTTCACCTTCCACCTACCTCACTCCGGCTTAGTTTTGCTTTTTTCCTAAAAATATGGATTATTAAAGAAATTGCTTAAATATCTAGTTTTCCATTTTTTTTTTTTTTTGCTAGTGAATGTGACATGTTCCTGCAAATTTCATTCTGTCTGTAAAACCATGTATATGACAGTAGCTAATCGGTGTTACTAGTATGAGGACAAACCCTGTGTCACTAATACTGAAGATCAAATTAAACCTTTAGCTAGGGTCTGCATAGCAGAGAGAACATGACTCCAGCCTCAACTTTAGCTGTTAGCTTAGTACACAATTCTGTTTTAATTTAGGAAACCTTTTTAATGAATGGGATACAAGAGTAAAACTAATGGTGGAATCCTAGCTAGATATGTTTAAGAAATGTTTGAAAAATCTCCTCTCTTTACATTTAAGAATGGAATGTTGGAGTTAAGTAATGGTTATTGGACATTTCGAGTATAGATTCCATCTCTTGACTCCTTAACAAACAGAAGCGTTCTGTGCCCTGATGGACACTCTCTTGTCTGCTTCGTCACCTTTTAACATCCCGGAAACCTCAAATCTGAAACACTTATGTCACTACAAAAGGATAATGATAATAAGGATTGTGCTCCAAACACAGTTGCCGTGGCATCACAGCATAGAATTAACTTCAGATTATTTTAATAGAACATAAATGAATTTTATGTTTAGACTTGATTTTCTTTCACAGGATATGTAAGTACCTGAAAACTCCTAAGTAGTTTTTAAAAATCTGAAATCCAAAACATTTGTGATCCCAACCCTGTCAGACCAGGCACATGTAACCTGTCCACTGTTAGTTTGTCATGTTAGCTTACAAATTACATACTTTTCCATCGAAGCACACCACATAGTGACTGCTGTTTTTTTTTTTTTTTGAAAAGTTCAGTGATTATAATGAACTTTTCTAGTATAATTTCTGTACCAGCTCTTTATTTTGATGAGTCTACTTTTTTTTTTTGGTTTTTTGAGACAGGGTTTCTCTGTGTAGCCCTGGCTGTCCGTAACTCACTCTGTAGACCAGGCTGGCCTCGAACTCAGAAATCCACCTGCCTCTGCCTCCCAAGTGTTGGGATTAAAGACATGTGCCACCACTGTCCGGCATGATGGAATTTTTAAGTAAGTTTTTCTTAAAAAAAGATTTATTTATTTCTATGTGTACTGCTGTTTTCCTATTTATGTGCATGGGTGTTTTCCTTGCATATATGTCTGTGTGAGTGAACCAGGGTCTGCATAGCAGAGAGAACATGACTCTAGGCTCAACTTTAGCTGTTAGCTTAACACACAATTCTGTTTTAAGTTAGGAAACCTATTTAATGAATGGGATACGAGAGTAAAACTTGAGCTGCCATGTGGGTCCTGGGAACTGAACCCATGTCCTCTGGAAGACTAGCCAGTGCTAGTAACTGCTGAGTTCTATCTCCACCCCAGAGATTTTTCTTTTATCAAATAGCTTTTTTCAGGAAGGGGTGTCTCAGAAAAACACAGAAAGGAACTCCTGAATGAGTCTCAGTTAATTCTGTAGGGTGATAAATAATGGATGAGAAAGACAAGATCCTTCCTTTCATTATTGCAATTAGTGTGAAGAAGGAGGTTGAAGGGCAAAGGAGGCTAAGGAAGAAAAGGAAGCAAAACAACAGAGGAAGGAGCCTAAGGCTGTGGGCCTAGCTCAGGGCCTTGCTCTGAGCCACACCTTCTGGGAGGAGAAACCTGCTGTGCCTAAATTAACACAATGTAGCAGATGGGGAGCTTTAACTGCTGCAACCCAAACAGGAATCGCCCTGCCTCCTACCTAGAGCCCTTCCTTATTATTGCATCAATAAACTATTCATCTCTTGGAAAAATGAGACAAATTTAAAACAACCCAACATGGATTATGTGAGTGTGGGTCATCTGATGGGATAATCTCACTATAAGAAATAGGAAGTGAAAGAAACACATAACTATAAAAATGGTAAGGTAATATACATATTTTATATAATGTATAAATCAGAGCTGCATTATAGTACCCAGTGAATTAGCCGGAATGATAACCAGAGAAATATCATAAGCAGACTTGAATACACAATTGCAAAGGATCAACATATTTAAATGATCGTTAAAATGATGCTGCATGAGAAGACAAAAAGGGGGTGCTTGAGATATCCTTTGCTTAATTAGTGTTACTGAATAAATGGAGTGTAAAAAAATAAAGAAAAAGCTGAGAACAAAAGGTATAAAAACCTTTCCCAAACTAAGAATAACCTGATTGTCTTAGTTAGGGTTTTCCTGCTATGGACAGACACCATGACTGAAGCAACTCTTATAAAAACAACATTTAATTGGAGCTAGCTTATAGGTTCAGAGTTTCAGTCCATTATCATCAAGGTGGGAGCATGATAGCATCCAGGCAGGCATGGTGCAGGCTGAGCTGAGAGTTCTGCATCTTCATCTGAAGGCTGCTAGTAGAATACTGGGTTCCAGGCAGCTATGATGAGGATCTTAAAGCCCATATCCATAGTGACACACCTACTCCAACAGGGCCATACCTCCTAGTAGTGACACTCCTTGAGCTGAGCATATACAAACCATCACACTGATCCTTTCAAAGAAGAGCCAGATATGATGAAAAAATTTCTACAGTCGTAATCAGCATGAGCATTTTAGCGACATATTTAGTTTAAAACATATTTAAATATTTTCCATGAGCATGCCAGTGGGAACACCAGGAGTGTTCTAGCTATTTCCATCACTTGTGTGAAGCCAGGGAACATGCACAGGATCTTCAGAAGCTGGAAATGTGGTGCCCTTTGCAATTGTCCTTGAGGTAGCTAGCAGTAGGCAGTATGGAGCACAGAAGACCACATTCCATCGCTCTTTCTAAACCCAAACCATCAGTGTAAGAGTTTCCACAACTGTGGGCTCCTTGAGATAGAGGAGATATCCTCCCTGATCTCTGACAAATCAACAGGTACTTTTTCTTGTGACCTTCTTATACTTTGATTCAGATTTGGTCGTGTTTGGAAAACATTCTTTATAATTTCTGTTTTAGTTTTGTAATTATTTCCTGGTTATACTTAATACATTTTTTATAGCACATTTGAGAGAGAGAGAGAGAGAGAGAGAGAGAGAGAGAGAGAGAGAGAGAGAGAGAGAAAGCACATGTGTGCTATTGCATAACTGGCCCTGCTGTGTGAACTCCCCGTGCAGTGCTTGTTTCTGCTTTCCAAGTTCTTTCTCCTTTTTTTGTGCTATATCTTCTTCACATATTTCTCCTTTAGTGAGTAATTTCTATAGACTTTGTGTGGATTGCATTAGGTCTTTCCTTCCTCCTATCCTTTCTTTCCTCATTTTCCATTTTCTCTCGTGTCTCCCCCCACCCCCTTCCCACAGTGCATCCTATCCCTGCGAGTTCTTCATTTTCACACATCCATTTATTGCTTGTGTGCATGACACGCTCAACCACTTTTATCAGGGTTGACTACTCTTACGCTCTGCCTGCATTGTTACAGTTGCTTATCTCCTTTGTTTGCTCCATCTGGATTCCTCCTTTCTCCCTTTATCGTTTTATACTTTTATATTCCTCTCTCTCTCTCTCTCTCTTTCTCTCTCTCTTTCTCTCTCTCTCCCTCTCTGTCTTCTACCTATCCTTCACACACACACACACACACACACACACACACACACACACACACATACCACATCACCCCACTTGGTTATTAATAATGGCATCAATATTTTTGTAGTTATCTAGAAACTTAAATTTTCTTTTTCTTTCTTTTTAAACTTTGATCCTTACAACCAGTTTCCAATATTCAAAGACTCTGCCTTGGCAATGATCTTCTTATCTTTTTCTCCTTCTATATCTATGCCATGAGACCCAGGTGTCAATATCTATTTCTAGGAATGGTAATTTCTCCTTCTGCTGTACCAACGAGCAACAAATTCGGCTACCAGATTAGACTTCCTGAACTGGAACTACGCTGTCTGCCTGTGATAATGTCTGTGACTCCCACAATGCATCTCATAAACCATAAATCGCTCCATATTTTCGGTTGTCCATTTCAACCTGTACTGGAAGCCTGATGACACAGGATGCAGATGTTACAGTACAGTCCACTCACACCTGAATGACACCTGTGAAGGTCACTGCCCTCCACTCACACTTGTGAAGGTCACTGCCCTCCACTCATACCTGTACACATATGAAGGTCACTGTCCTCCACTCACACCTGGACACTTGTGAAAGTCACTGCCCTCCACTCACACCTGAATGACACCTGTGAAGGTCACTGTCCTCCACTCACACCTGAATGACACCTGTGAAGGTCACTCTCCTCCACTCACACTTGTGAAGGTCACTGTCCTCCACTCACACCTGAATGACACCTGTGAAGGTCACTGTCCTCCACTCACACTTGTGAAGGTCACTGTCCTCCACTCACACTTGTGAAGGTCACTGTCCTCCACTCACACTTGTGAAGGTCACTGTCCTCCACTCACACCTGGACACATATGAAGGTCACTGTCCTCCACTCACACTTGTGAAGGTCACTGTCCTCCACTCACACCTGGACATATATGAAGGTCACTGTCCTCCCCTCACACCTGGACACTTGTGAAGGTCACTGCCCTCCACTCACACCTGGACACCTATGAAGGTCAAGGTCACACAAAAACAGTCAAATTTGTGCTTATGCTCCTAACACTGTTTTAATCTGGGCACCCAGATCTTCTGTCAGCACACTTCTTTCTGAGGCTCCCGCTCATCCTTGGTATATGTAAGCCTTCTCTTATGAAACCTTTTGGCTTTCTATGGCCAGATGGCTTCCTCTTTCATTCATTCGTTAGAATCAACTACATGACTCCAAAATATCTGGCCTTTGTGCACCAAATATACTCCAGCTTTCTGGTCTTTTTTAGGTTCCTTGAAATATGCCGGGCTATTTCCTCTTCCTGAGGCTTCAAGGTAGCAGTTTGGTACACCTGGGATATTTTTTCTTTTATCCTCATTATATGTGTTCCTTTCTAGATGTCACTTCTCATGGAATCTACTTTACCCAATTTGAGTAGATTTTCAGAACTTATACCCATGCCAGAGGTCTTTATCATAACTGGATCTAATCAACTTTACGAAAGTAAGAAAAGATCTCAGATTTATTTAGATAGCTGCATGCAGCAAAATCATGACAGTCTCTGCCATATAACAGGTGATCGACATGAATATACATATACATATTCATGAATATACGGTGAGGTATTTTGTTGATACCCTTTCTTATTCTGTTCCAGTGTGCATTAATCTTTCTAGTACACCGTTTTACCATTTTATGAGGACTTTTTAGTCCTCTGAAGTAAAATACTTTGTATTGTTCATCTTGGCATCCCCTAACCCATAGCACCATACCAAACATTCATGGGACTAATAAATGTTTGCTGGATTAAATTGATTCAAATTAAACTTTCAGAGCAATATTAAGTTAGTGCCAGGACATCACAGATGGCAAATGACAATCTCCTTCCTAATAGCTTTCAAGGTTGATGATGAGATAAAAGCAGTCAAGCATCCATCAGAATGGGGAAAGCTCATAAATGCTAAGTCTCTGGTTTAGCGCAATTATAGTGTTGCCTCCTTTGTGATGTTAAGACACTTTGTGCCATGGACCACTCTTTCCTTAGAGCATTATACACAGTTCTATGGGCCATTTTGGACAATATAGGCATGGGCTGATGGTAGGAAAGGGGAGCAGCCATTAAAATGGGGTTTTAAAGTTTTGGACAATGTTCATCACTATCAATGAAAATGTCACCTATGATGAGGTTTTTGTTCCCTTTCTCTACTGACCTCCTTGAGTCCAGCCCCTTAGCCACTAGGTAGAGAGAGTCAATTAAAAAATGTAGAGCAGCAAGGGTTCCTAAAACCCTGTGACTGGAAGAGCATCCAGAGAAAGCTGCACTAGGCTTCTGCACTTTTTAAGCAGTGGTGGAATCTCTAAGGAGGTGTGAAGTGCAGAGGGGCAGCTCCCTCTGCTCTTCGTGCCCTCTGGCGCCCTCTGGTGCCTTCAAGGGAGAACTGCTAGAGCAAACAGCAATGGTCTCTGACATTGCAGGTGCTTTTTCTCATACTCAGGTGACATGAGATCCCTGACATGAGAACAATAGGTCCCAAAGGATATGCAAATTATTGGGCAGAAGTTTTAGCAAATAAAAAGATATAGTACCTATTGGACATGGCACCTGTTGTTTTGGGTTCTCTTTCAATGCCTGACATTCAGAAATATGTTATCAATGTTTTTTCATTTCATGGACTTTTCCAGTAGAGAGTGCAAGCCCTCTATATCAGACATTTAAAGAACATCTCCTTCATCATAAAAATAATCTTCTCTTTGTTATGAAGCTCAATCGCTGTCCATGTAAATACAGAGCATATTTTCTTAAACCCCATAACAAGGACAGGTTCAAAAGTTCTAAGACATATTTTTTCCCTACAAAGATGTTATTTTTTAAAATTGTTTCATTTTAAGCTTCATGGACAATTTCTCTCTGGCCACTCTAAATCAAAACACAAATGGCATCACATACAACCACAGCTAATTAAATCATGGGTAGCTAAAGCATCAAAGGCACCAAGAGCTGTTGATGAGAGTAATCTCTGAGTCCCTTCATTGTGTCCCCCATTTTCAGGACATCTATAGATCTTTGACCTTAACAATGTCCTGGGCACTTTAATCTCTTTATTAAGAAGAATCAGAACTCCCATGTGTGCTTCATGGACACTTGTGTGTTGCATCTTCGGGCCATCAGTATAATAGAGTAACAAAAACTAACAACTAAGATCACATGAAAACTAAAAACTAGAATGAATGAAAGCCACAGACAACTCTTAAAGTCTAATATCTCAATACAGCACTATTTTAGATCAAAGTTCTATTACAATACCAACACAAACTAATTCATAGGATGCCAATAATACCACTCATGTTAGTCTATATGGAAATATATTTTTACTTTAGGACCAATAAAAGTATCAGTGAATAAAAACAACTATGGATTATTTTGTAAGACACGAGAGTAACATAACCCATACTATGCCGTTCAGTTACAAAAGGAACAGAAAACAAAGCAAAGAAACCAGTAACATGAGCAGCGTTCTCTGCCTATAGACGGGTGCCCTGGTGGACCCCTATGTTCAGCCCATTCTCTGCCTTTGTTCTTCTTCTATCTATATAGTAAAAGGGAACACTAAAGTTCTAGGGGCTCCAAGGGAGCTGTGGTTCTCCCTCTGAGAAGCTGTGTGATTATTATGTCCCTGGCACACATTTCTGTCTTCCACAAAACAAAACCTAATAACTAATTTAATGAGCTTTACAAAGGCCATGTGCAGTGTCCCCATGCTCAGATCCGTCTTCTCACTCACACCGTGGCTTTCCAGCAGCTTGAACATTTCTCCTCAAGAAGCACCTTCAGTCTTGACCTTCCTTTTGAGCAGCAGATCCCTGGTTGCAATGTTAATTAATATCCAGGTTTACATTTTTGGATGATTTTTTCCAACTATGGCTAATTACCTCTTTCCATGTATCTGTATTGGTGTATAGTATTCTCATTTCTTGTAAGAAACTCATTGACTAGACTTGTCTTTGACCTTTATTTCCTCAGTTCTTTATTGTGAGGATGAATTTTCTAATCAATTCCTTATCTTTTTGTAAAGATTTCACATTTTTTTTCTATCTGTCCACTTCCACGGTGAGCATCTAAGCTTGACCAGTGTTCTGAACCCTGAGCTCTTTTCATCTGATCTGTTTGTTAATTTGGAAAGAGTTCCTTTAAAATTGTTGAGATCACTCTTTTTCTTCTCTTTACCCACCCTTCAACATTGGCATTCAAATTTATTTCGAATATGATCGCCCTCCTTTCTGCTCTTTGGCATTTTGCTTACTCTGTTTTACTTATCAGGAAGACTTTGTACTGTAGAAATTCTAGGCATTTTCTCTAAATCAGACTAGTAGCCATGGGCATCCTTCAGCTGTCCCCCATTCTGCCGTTCTTAGAAACACTCACTTGTGCCCTAAAAGCTTCTATCTTGGATTTTAGTTCTATATAGTTACATCTTGCTACTTTCACAATACTCAAGAGGGCAACTAGCATTTTCTCCAATGTAGACTCATTGTGGACACTGGGTAAATGCCATCTGAGAGGCTGAATGAAGAAGGGAAGGCCACACAAGTTAGCAGGTATTTGAGAAAGCTTCACATATACCCAAGTGTTTCTCAGTGGACAAATGCTCTACTCAAAGAAGTCTGATGTCATTTCAAGGCATGGAAGAGAATATTTTTTTTTTATGTCAATTTGGCAACTGATTTTTTTTCTTAAAATCTTAGCACTTGTGTCAAATATCACCATATTCCAACATTAGATTCAAGATGAGTAATGGGATATATATGTACTTTAGTGTTTCCTTAACTTATAAAGTGTATCAAATAAACATGCCATATTTATCAATAAACTATGCAGGGTGTCTAATAAAAAGCTTCTGGTAACATAACTCATGCTGATTGAATATCCTAAAAGTGTCAAGATTTTCATAAAATGGGCGTAACTTCTCACTTAAAAACGTTATTTTGTGTCATTTTAAAAGTACTAAACTTATCTATCTATCTATCTATCTATCTATCTATTTATTTATTCATTCATAGTAAAAAGGGAGTTGTGGACTGCTGAAAGAGCTTCAATTAACCACTTCTATTCATCCTCTAGCGGCCAGGTATTTTATACTCTCTTTAAATTTTCCACAATTAGAAGTAAAATGACTGGAATTTGTGCTCAATGCTTGGCCCTCCTCCATGCTTCGACAGTTATGTGATATGTGGTCACACAGGGTCCCTCAGTTTCCATCGGGCTAACTTTTTTTTTAAGATGATTACTTTAGTTACAGAAAACTATCCTGTTTACCATACGAGGGTTAGTAGCCTGCTTCCTTAACTCTGCCATTATAATGTTGTCTGTGGCAACTCAGGTTTTCTTTTCATGTGGCAGGATATCTCTGGAGGATTAATGCTCTTCTATGGGAAAGGGTCAAAGATGTTTCTTGCAAGAGTACAAGTGTTACAACAAACAAACAAACAAAAAAAAAAAACCAAAAGAAGGGAGGGGGGCTACAAGGAATAACCCCCCTCCCACACACACACCAAAACAAAACCTATAAAACAGAAAATCCATAATATGCAAGGGGAACCATAATGTACAAGCAAAAACCCCAGTAAAGGAACAATAACAAAATGCCCCAACAAAGCAAGACAACACAAAATGTCTACAAAAATATGATTGGGTTAATTTTGTGTTGGCCATCTACCGCTGGGCATAAGACCTACTTCAAAGTGTAGTTCGTATACCCAGTGAGACTTCATTGGTGAAAACTAATTTTACCTTTGCAAGCAGATGCCAACTGGGCATAGCTTCTTGGTTAAAGGTTGGAGCGAGTGTCCACTTTTCCCTGTTAGCTCTGAACCCTTTGGAATTCTTGGAAGACAGGGTACTAGATATGTCTCCACAAACTCAGCATCAATCCCTGGTGGCACTTGCTATCAGGGAATGGGGAGGGTCTCTCAGGGGCAATGAAGAGCAAGATAGAGAAGACGGATGACTCCATGCTCACCGGCTCTGCGCCAGAGTTTGTGGGAAAGAGGAACCATCAAAGCATCCTATTCAGGCAGCAGAAGTCCATATGCAGGTTCAGAGAGGTTGGGAGAATGCAAAAGGTACTTGCAAAGGGTAATTTTGAAAAATTCAGGGAAATAAAAATGAAGATGTGCCATTATTTGATACAATTACATCACAATTTCATAGTCTTTCCAAGGCATATACCACCCTTGTGTGTTATAGACACATGATGAACACTTGCAAAATAACTTTACAACCACACACCAAATCAGGACTGATCACAGTGATTTATGTTTGCTGGTTAAAATAATTTATGCATTGGTTCTACAGTAATTCACACACCTACTCCATTAACATACCCTCTCCTAAACACCAAGCATTATTGAAAGACTGATTATCCAGACGTAGAGCTTATGCATGCACATCTTTCTCTCCTGGTGCCTGACTATTCTTAGGAAGAATAATCAGGAGCCTAATAACATGCATTTTCCCAGTAATAATAAATGCTCCAATTAAAACAAAGCAATGGGGGCTGGCGAGATGGCTCAGCGAGTAAGAGCACTGAATGCTCTTCTGAAGGTCCTGAGTTCAGATCCCAAGCAACCACATGGTGGCTCAAAACCACCCATAATGAGATCTGACGCCCTCTTCTGGTGCGTTTGAAGACAGCTACAGTGAATTACCTGGAGAGGGCAGGGCCAGAGGGAGTGGGCTGGAGCTGGGCTGGAATTGAGCAGGCTGGAGCGAGCAGGGCTGGCAGAAGTCCTGAGTTCAATTCCCAGCAGTCACACACATGATGGCTCACGGTCATCTGTACAGCTACAGTGTACTCATACACATAAAATATATAAAATAAATCTAAAAAAAAAAAACAAACAAAAAAACAAAGCAATGGAATCCATACATCTACACAGAAGAACTCAAATTTCCAAAAAATATAATTGAGGGATAAGTAAGAGACAGCTATGTAAACATTGAGAATAGGCCCTAGGAATTGAAACTAAGATGTATATTTGATGGGTTCATGGAAACTTTGTTAATAGGATGAAAAACTAAGTGGGGAGAACACTATGAGATGAAGTACATACAGCTAGATGGGGTCAGATGACATACTTCCCATTAACAAGATGTTAGATTCTATTGTCTGAGATAAAACTGGGAATCACTGGAAGGTTTAACCCTAGGGTTACATGCAAGCAATCTTGTCTTGTCTTCAGAAATGTGATACAAGTACTGTATCGATGATGGGCAAAGATAGTACTGAAGCAGAAAAATCTATTAGGAAGTAATCTTATAGATCCTGGTAAGTAAAGATGATGGCATGAAATAAGGTGTCAGATGTGAGCAAACTGGTAAACGGCAGAGCTGAGACTCTGCACCATGCACCAAATTTACTGCAAATCCTTTCTCTATTTCATTAGATCACACTATTGAGCCCTGGGATCCATCATGATCTGGCAACAATTCAAAACTTACTGCTGTATTTGTATGCCAAATCCCCAAGAAATTTTTTCTACATTGAATAAAATTGACAAACGTGATATTTGTATAAGGATTTGTTATCAAATCTGTGCAGGAAAGAGCAATGAATTAAAAAAACAAGAACAACTTAAACTCAAGTAGACATTAATGGCACTTTCTGCTGACTATTTCCAGAGGTGTTTTCAGACCAACAATGAACTATATTTGTTCATTTCAAAAGAGTAAATTTTACATTAAGAACCTAAATCAAGTAACAGATATTCATATACAAACAATATTCACTTATAAACAAACAACTAAGTAATAACATGGCAAAAATGTATTACAACTTATCTCTTCCAGATCTAACATGACCACTTGTAAATTAAAATTTGCATTATTGGGTCAAGACTTTATCCAGCCTTAGCTTTGCTGTGTATAGCCTCCAGCTCTGATGCTAGCTCTAAATACCCTCCAAAGGCCTCTGTATAAGAACTCTGGTCCTGAGGAAGATTCTACCGAGAAGAAGCAGAACCTTAAAGACAGTACTGCTCAACCTGTGGGTCATGACCCATTTGGCCAAACTCTGTCTTTGAAGATATTTACATTGTGCTTCATAACAATAGCAAACTTACAGTCATGAAGTAGCAATGAAAATAATCTTGTGGTGGGGGTCATCACAACATGAGGAACTATATTGAAGGGTCACAGCATTAGGAAGACTGAGAACCACTGGTTTAAGTGGTGAGTCTTACTGGGGAGTTTTTGGGTCATGGGAAACATTAAGTTGTTCTCCAAGGGGACTTTTGGGAAACTAGCTCTCCACTTCTTAGCCCCATGGCTCATAGTCTGAGAGTTTTTTTTTCCCACCATGGATATATGTATATATCATGATGTTTTGCCTAGCCATATATCCAAAGAGTCTAAATCAATTCATGGATGAGATCCTTCAAAACTGTAAGCCATAGGACACCTTTTCTTTTTATAAATTTATATCTTAGGCATTTTGTTACAGCTATGGAAAACTAGCTGGTAGAAATTCCAATTCAAAACCGCTTAATGTCCCTAGTGCCTCTAGTGATGTGTGAAGATAATATATACAATTTTTTTTCCATTTTCAGAGAAAATAAGGGTGAAGTGAGGTCACAGGTATCCCTAAGTACTTTTACCCTTCCCTCTCAGTAAAAGGTGATATTACTTCAAATTATGTCATTTGGATGTATCTAGTCTTATTTTCTCCCTTCCACAGCTCTGTGTTAGCATATTCCATGCAGGGCTTCCCATGTCTTCACCCCGCAATCCCCTGACCCCAGTCTCTTGACTGTACCATCAGCTAGGTAGTGTTAGCATCATTCCTGGAGGCAGTGACTTCCAAAAAGCATGTTCTTTCCTCTCACTCATAGGAAAATTCCCATGGTACCTGGAGTGCAGCATTCTAGAATATCCAGGGAGTCTAGATCATGGCTTTTCTGTTTACTTGATGGATCTTGGAGGGCTAATTTTCAGGGCTGTCATGCTACAAGAAAGAAGCAAGGAGTTCACAGACAACACAGCACAGCAGATCATATGAATGGCTGGGCTCACAGGTAAGCAGTCTAGCCTTTCGTGCAAAAATCTCATTCTATTTGAGGGAGACTTACATTATTAATAAATGCTCTGTAAGTTGACAATATCAAAACGGACATCGCTAAGGGTCAAATGCAGAACTTCTTGGCACTCCTCCTTATAGGATCAAAAGACCCTTAGCCCAAGACCCTTAACTCCCAACCTTGGGCAGGGTTATAGACAGCTGCTATAACTGCCCACAACCAGAGGAAGCACCTGAGCTTGCTGATATTTGGCCCTAGGCTATCTAAAGCGGGACTAACACCCACCTGTAGGAAATGGAGTGAAAGAGATAGGGATCCTGTTTCTCAGTGGGGGTGATAAAAATAAATTCTAAAATGATTCGAGGATCATTAGTATTTGGGCAAATGTAGTTCGAATCATAGATAGACCCGCAGTCCCCTTCCAGCATCCAAAAAAAGGAGGAATTGGAGATGTTATAAAAGCTCTTGAATGTAGGGGACTCTCCTGCCCTTGGGGCTAGAGAGTTTAACTGTATGAAGTGGGAGCCCCAGCCTTTCTGCCAATTCTACTGAAATGAGCACTATGAATCATCCCTCCAATATACAAGGTGCTTTTCCAGCATGCAGTGTAATCTGTCACGAGACAGATCAGACTATTAATTCTGCAGCTGCTTATTCCAGCTAGCTGAGTTCAGTCAAGTACGTTGACTTCAGAGTAGCTTTGCAATAAGAACACCAAACCCACTAGGCTGCTAGGAGACTTCAGAGAATACTTAACACAGTTTTAGTACTCATTAGGGTACAAGGCAGTTTGTCAATAAGTAGCAACCATTATTAATTACATATGACAGGTCATTCGTAGAGGAAGAATGGGACACACATTAAAAATTAAAAAAAAAAAAGAGAGAACTCATAAGCTGTCTCATGGAGGCATGCTGTAGGTAAAGGAAGTAAGACTGTGGACCATGATGTTGCAAGACCAATGGTTCTGAATGAGATGCTTTGACATCTACAAGATCCCACCAGAAATCTGAAGAAAAGAAGAGGCTGTTAAAGTCCTTTGGCAGCAGGAAATGTCCTAGCTGCAGCTCTAGAACCTTGGGCAGGGTTATAGACAGCTGCTATCACTGCCCACAACCAGAGGAAGCACCTGCGCTTGCTGATATTTGGCCCTAGGCTATCTAAAGCGGGACTAACACCCACCTGTAGGAAATGGAGTGAAAGAGATAGGGATCCTGCTCAAAGGGCATACAACTGCTTCTCTACCAGCTCTGCTCTTACCCTTGACCTGTGAGGTCTTCACCTAAGCTCCTCTCCAAAGCGACTCAAACCATAAGAGGCCAGTTAGATACACAAATGGGTCAAAGGTGTTATTTAGTATTTTAGGAGGGTAGGTACCATTCGTGGCTTTGGAATGCTGGTATTTCTTGACACATTCTCTCATAATTTGATCATTTCCATGCAAAGTTTGTAGTTAAGACATTAGTGCCATTTCATAGGAAAGAAGGTAACTAATGCACCCTTTATATATTTATATATTATAGAATCCAGATAAAAGTGTCCCAAGGAAATTTATGCCTAGTATTATCCAATATGGTTGCTAGTAGTAAAATGTAGCTCTAACAAGCCCAGTTAGAATCTAGGCTGAGTATTTATAAGTAGAGGAGATAAATTTTGGATGTTTAACACAAATACTAAAACTTATTAACAGTTTTAAAAATGTAATTTAAAAAATAATACTTCTTACATTGCTTTCTTATTCCTACAAGACAAAGACTAGAAGATTTTAAAGTACATGGGCAAATCACTTTCATGGCATAGTTCTTGGGATTTTGTACATAGATACTCATATCAACAAACAGAAGTGGTTCTATTTTCACATTTCTGAGCTTGATGCCTTCTGTTTATTTTGTTTCAGTATTATTTATTCATGATTTGTCATGTTAAGATTTTCCTACCACCTGTGGAGCAGCCATGATGCCAGAGAAACCTTTTTCTTGCTCTCAAACTTAGGGAAAAAGGATTAAGATTTCCATAATTCAGTAAAGATGACAGCTAACATCGTCCGTGTGTCTTTCCATCAGATTAAGATTACTGAAGATCCACTTATACCACTCCTGGGCATATACCCAAAAGGCGCTCCAACATATAACAAGGACACATGCTCCACTATGTTTGTAGTAGACTTATTTATAATAGCCAGATTCTGGAAACAACCCAGATGTCCCTCAATAGAAGAATGGATACAGAAAATGTGGTACATTTACACAATGGAGTACTACTCAGCTATTAAAAACAATGACTTCATGAAATTCAGAGGCAAGTAGATGGAACTAGAAAATATCATCCTGAGTGAGGTAATCCAGTCACAAAAGAGCACAACACACATAGCATATACTCACTGATAAGTGGATATTAGCCCAAAAGCTCATAATACCATGATAAAACCCACAAACCATGTGGAAGAAGAAGGAAGATCAAAGTATAGACACTTCAATCCTACATAGAACAGGGAACAAAATAATCACAGGAAGTAGAGGGAGAGAAGGACCTGGGAGGGAAAGAGGAGGGAAAAAAGAGGGGCAGGATCAGGTATTGGAAGGGACAGGAGAGAAGTACATGAATAGAAGTTGAATAGAAACATGTAACAGTGAAGGGTGGGGAACTGGGGGTAGCCACTAGAAAGTCCCAGATGCTAGGGAAGCAAGAGGTTCCTAGGACCCAACAGGGATGACTTTAGTCGAAATACTGAACAAATGGGAGATGCAATCTGAGGAGGGGAGATACCACCTGTAGAGACTACCTCCAGTAACTAGGCATGGTCCCCAGATGAGGGATAAGGAAAAAATAAAAATAAATAAATAAATAAATAAATAAATAAATAAATAAATACAAGATTATCCATATTTTTCCATAATCTGCCTGGCTTGGTTGTAATGAAGGCTATATTTTGTGAAATGTTTTTTTCTGCTTCATCTTGATTGTGCATTCACAGAATTATCCACAGGTGGTGTGGTTATACTAATTTCCCCAGATACTGAACTCATATGTGTTATTGAGAATAAATCACACCTAGTCCTTTTGTATAATCATTGAATTCAGTTTCTGAACAATATGTGGAGATTCTATTTTGAAACAACAACCAAAAAATGCCAGGATCACATTGTTCTTTGGTATGTAAACTTTATATTGTCTGATTTAGATACCTGGTTGATATCAACCTCATAATTTTATTTTTATATGAATATATAACCTTGAGATTTCCTTTACCCAACCTTTGTGTTAAACTATATTATTCTTTTTATGGAAAATTTCATTTTAATATTAGACATTCTTGAGTGGTTATAAGATTACAGTAGTTGTTGACATATTTCTGCAGTTATTTTCACCTTTGTACAGTAAAACTGAATTTATTAGCTCCCCTGACTCGACTAATTTGAAGGTGAAATGTGGGGCCACTTGCTTCCTCTTTCCTGAGATGTCAGATGTCACTTTTTAACACTGGGAGGATGTCAGGATCGCCCTTCCCCACAGCTCCTTACCCACTCTAACATCTGCTAGACTGAAGCATCTGTTCTGTGCAAGAGTAGCTTATGTTCTTCCTTTTATTATAAAGAAAAACAAAAGAGCACTGTAGGTCAGAGGCTAAAGCAGCTTCTCCCAGTCATTATCCTCCTCATGAGCTTGTGAAGGAAGCTCAGCCAAATGCCCTCTAGGTAAAGTGCTCATACTTATGATGCAACTACCCAGACTTGGCAATGGAATACTGATGTGTTGTTCCAAAGCCCACACAATGTTAAGAACTCACAGTGTGTGGGGTTTTAAGACAACACATACCTTAACATTTGGTCTGCAGGCAGTGTTCCAATGGTGATGGGCAACTATATAAAGATTCTATAAAATTCTGCCTTTCTGGAGTTGAACGCCTTCACTATTGACAGTGAATATATATTTATGCTTATGTGGCTATGTGTATATAAGAATGCATGCATTAATACTATACTCTATGAATACTGAACCATAAAAATTATTTGAATGTTGTTTTATACATTATTTTCAAAAACATAATTATATGTTTATATAATGAGTTCTGTATGTAACTTTGATAGGTTACAGAGTTAGGAAGCTTTTATATAAATGCTGGTTGTTGAGTATGATTTCTCTGAATTCCAATTGACTAAGTCTGTGGTAGAGGTTGAAAGTTACATCATGGCCAAAAGACACATCGTGGCTTTTGAGATACTGTGGCAGGAGTATTACTGTGTGTTTAGGACCAGCCTAGACTACACAGTAAATTTGGGCTACATTGTGGGACTGTCTCTAAGAGAAAAAGGTATGGGTCTGAATGCATTACAGTCTAAACAGTGCCCGATGGGCAAGAGGTGTTTTGCTGGTGCATGGCAGTGATGTGGCTTTATTTTGTCTTCATTTCAAATTGATAACTAGAACTAATAACCCTAATTAACTCTGCTAAAGTCACTTTATATCAACAGTTTAAGGCTAGGATTCTAGATCAGCAGCCTGGTCCTTAGCCACCCAAACTCTACAGCTTGCATGCTTGAGAGTTCACACAAATACCCACACACAGCCCAGGAGCTGTGGGACTGCACTCCTCCCTCCCCTGAGCTCTACCTCCCTTCTGGCCCACTTACCCTCCCAGACCAGAACAGTGGCCTAATACCCATTCAAACTCTACAACCTGTGAGCTCCCCAGGAGGTCTGCAGTAACCAGGGACACAGAGTATCCTATATCTCTGGCCTGCTCTTGCCAGAGATATAGGATGTCCACACTAACCAGAGACAACATTGCCTGTTGCCAAGGAGACCAGCTCTAACTCAGAGCTCTACCTGTCTCCAAGGAAGCTCTTTCCAGTCAGAGACACCAGGCCAGCTGACACCAGAGAGAACCAGATGGCCAGAGGCAAGTGTGAGTTTATAAGCAACAAAATCCAACACAATTTGGCACAATCAGAACCCAGCTCTCCTGCCACAGGAAGATCAGGATACCCTAACATGCATGAAAATCAAGATAATGACCTAAAATCCCATATCATAAAGATAATAGAGACCTTTAAGGAGGATATAAAGAACTCCCTTAAAGAAATATAGGAAAACACAGGCAAACAGATAGAAGCTCTTAAAGAAAAAACAAATATGTCCTTTAAAGAAATACAGGAAAATATAATCAAGCAGGTGAGGGAATTGAACAAAATGGCCCAAGAGCTGAAAATAGAAATAGAAACAATAAAGAAAACACAAAATGAGGCAACCCTAGAGATGGGCAACTTAGTAAAGAGATCAGTAGCTACATATACAAGCATCACCAACAGAATACAAGAGATAGAAGAAAGAATCTCAGGTATAGAAGATACCATAGAAAATATTGACATATCAGTCAAAGAAAATACAAAGTGTAAAAAAGCTCCTAACCCAAAATATCCAGTAAATTCAGAATACAATGAAAAAAATCAAGCCTAAGAATAATAGGAATAGAAGAGGATGAAGAATCCCAGCTCAAAGAGTCAGAAAACATTTTCAACAAAATCATAGAAGACTTCCCTAACCTAAATAGATGGCCACAAAAGAAGCTTACAAAACAACAAATAAATTGGACCAGAAAAGAAAATCCTTTTGTCAGATTATAAAAAAATACTAAATGCATAGAACAAAGAAAGAATATTAAATGAAGTAAGGGAAAAAGGCCAAGTAACATATAAAGGCAGACCTATAAGAACTGTACCAGACTTCTCAACAGAGGCTCTAAAAGCCAGAAGATCCTGGACAGATGTCATCTAGACCCTAAGAGAACACAAATGCCAGACCATATATCTATAGATATAGATGCAGACCATAGATACTATATCTAGCAAAATCCTCAAGCATCATAGATGGAGAAACCAGATATTCCATGACAAGACAAATTTAAACAATATCTTTCTACTAATCTAGCCATATGGAGGACATTGGAACAAAAGTCTCCAACACAAAGAGGGTAACTATGCTCAATAAAACACAAGAAATTAAACAGTTAACAACAAACCCAAAAGAGGAGAATCAGACATACAAAATACCCCCTTCAGCAACAAAAATAGAAGCAACCAACAATCATCTGTCTTAAATATCTCCCAACATCCATGGACTCAATTCCTCAATAAGTTACAGACTAACAGGCTGGATACATAAACAAACCCCAGAACTTTGCTGCATACATGAAATACACCTCAGTGACAAAGACAGACATCACCTCAGAATAAAAGGCTGGAAAAAATTTCCAAGCATATGGTCCCAAGAAACAAGATGGAATAGCCATTCTAATATTCAACAAAATTGACATTCAACCAAAAGTTATCAGAAAAGATAGGGAAGGAAACTACATTTTCGTCAAAGGAAAAATCCACCAAGATGAACGCTCAGTTCTGAACATCTATGCCCCAAATGCAAGGGCTCCCATATTTGTCAAAGAAACATTACTAGAACTCAAAGAACACATTGAACCTCACACAATAATAGTGGGAGACTTCAACACCCCACTCTCACCAATGGATGGATCATAGAAACAGAAACTGAACAGAGACACTGTGAAATTAACAGAAGTTAGGACCCAAATGAATTTAACAGATATCTATCAAACATTTCACCCCAAAACAAGAGAATATAGTTTCTTCTCAGCACCTCAGGGAACCTTTTCCAAAATTGACCATATAATTGGACATAAAAACAAATCTCAACAGATACAAGAAGATCGGGATTATCCCATACATTCTATCAGATCACAGAGATCTAAGGCTAGACTTCAATAACAACAAAAAGAACAGAAAGCGCACATACCTATAGAAACTGAACACTCTCTGCTCAATGATAACATGTTCATGGAAGAAATAAAGAAAGAAGTCACATACTATAGAATTCAATGAAAATGAAGACACATCATACCCAAACTTATGGGACACAATGAAAGCAGTGTTAAGAGGAAAATTCATAGCACTAAATGCCTTCATCAATAAATTGAAAAGATCCCATACAAGCAAGTTAATAACACAGCTGAAAGCTCTGGAACAAAAAGAAGTAAACACACTGAAGAGGAGAAGATAGCAGGAAATAGTCAAACACAGGGCTGAAATAAACCAGTGAAAAATAAAGAGAACAATACAAAGAATCAACAAAACCAAGAGCTGGTTCTTTGAGAAAATCAACAAGATAGATAGACTTATCTAAAGTCTTAGCTAAACTAACTAGAAGGTACAGAGACAGTATCCAAATTAACAAATTCAGAAATGAAAAGGGAGTTATAACAACAGAAATGGAAGAAATTTAAAAAATCATCAGATCCTACTACAACCTATACTCAACAAAACTGGAAAATCTAGACGAAATGGATGATTTTCTAGACAAATACCTGATACCAAAATTAAATAAGGATCAGATAAATCATCTAAACAGTCACATAACCCCTAAGGAAATAGAAAAAAGACCCAAAACCAACAAAAGCCCAGGGCTAGATGGTTTTAGTGCAGAATTCTATCAGACCTTCAAAGAAGACCTAATAACAACACTCTTCAAACTATTCCACAAAATAGAAACAGAAGAACATTACCAAATTAATTCTATGAAGCCACAGTCACTCTGATAATTAAAGTACAAAGACTCAACAAAGAAAAACGTCAGGCCAATTTCACTGATGAATATCGATGCAAAAATACTCAATAAAATTCTCACTAACTGAATCCAAGAACACATCTATTATTCACCATGATCAAGTAGGCATCATCCCAGGGATGCAGGGATGGTTCAATATACAAAAATCCATCAATGTAATACACTATGTAAACAAACGCAAGGGAAAAAAACCTACTTTATCATCTCAGTAATACTGAAAAGCCTTCAACAAAATATAACACCCCTTCATATTAAAAGTCCTGGAGAGATCAGGAATTCATGTCACATACCTAAATATTAATAAAAACAATATATAGCAAAACAATAGCCAACATCAAATTAAATGAAGAGAAACTAACCCCCAAGTTGTCTCTCCCTATCTATTCAGTATAGTACTTGAAGTTCTAGTCAGAACAATTAGACAACAAAAGGAGATCAAGGGGATAAAAATTGGAAAGGAAGAATTCAAAGTATCACTATTTGCACATGATTATAGTAAACATAAGCGATACCTAAAATTCTAACAGAGAAATACTACAGCTAATAAATAACTTCAACAAAGTGGTGGGGTATAAAACTCAAACAAATCAGGAGCCTTCCTTTATATAAATGCTAAACAGGCTGAGAAAGAAATTAGGGAAACAACACCTTTCATAATAGCCACAAATAATATAAAATATTCTGGTATAACTCTTACTAAACAAGTGAAAGATCTGTATGACAAGAACTTCAAATCCCTGGAAAAAGAAATCAAAGACCTGAGAAGATGGAAAGATCTCCCATGCTCATGTATTGGTAGAATTACATAGTGAAAATGACCATCTTACCAAAAACAATCTACAGATTCAATAGAATCCTTCCTCATCGAAATGCCTTCACAGACATGGAAAGAGTCATCATTCTCAATTCCATATGAACAAACAAACAAAAACAGGACAGCCAAAACAATTCTAAACAGTAAAAGAACTACTGAGGAAATTATAATCCCTGTCTTCAAGCTGTACTACAAAGTGATAGTGATTAAAAATCAAACAAACAAACAAACAAAAAACCCTGCATGGTATTAGTACAGAAATAGGCAGGTTGATCAATGGAACGGAATTGAAAACTCGGAAGTAAATTCATACACTTATGGACACTTGAACTTTGACAAAAAAGCCAAAAACCACGTCTGCCTGCTCTGGCCTTCGTGGGGGAGATAAGGCTCATCCTCAAGACACCTGAGGCCCCAGGGAAAGCGGAGGGTCTAGTGGGGGGAGCACCCTCTTTCAGGCAAGGGGGAAGAGGAATGGGATGAGGAAATGTGTGAGGGGGGGACTGAGGGAGGCAATGTAAATGGAATGTAAGCAAATAAACTAATTTACATTAAAAATATACTAGGATCCCACTATTTTTTAAAAAAAATATTTTTGCCATAAAAATCAGATTTATTTTTCCATGTCTGAAAAAATTACTTGTAAGATGTTTCTTATGTATTATTATTTTCATAATTTTGTCAACTTTATTATCTCTGAATTTTGGCCTCTTAAAGCAGACCCATAAATTTACCTATTTTACTCAGTTTCCATCATTTACCCTTTGTTTGACGTTCTGAGAAATTCTCAGTTTTGCCTTTTAGCCTCTCTATTAAGTTTTATTTCAAGCACCATAATTTAATAACCAAGAGGTTTATCTTATTCTGTTACTTTTTAATAAAAGCCTGTTATTAGCTCATGGATACTATATCTAATCTTAACTCTCTGGAGGTATTAACTTTTACCTGTATTATATGTTGTTTTTATATTATGCTTTTTTTCTTGTTTGTTTCTTCTCTTCATCTTTGGCATAGAATTTCCATAGCATCTGTTGATCAGTGCTGACTGTTAGTTTTGAGCAGATGGGACCATGGAACCGTCTGTGGCTTTGTGAACCTAGATAGGGCTAGAATTCTTTGGAGATTTCCCTCACACAGAGCACCTTACAAACTGTTAAAAGAAAATATGGCTCAGTTACATTGAGGATGCTACTGGAGTCCATTAGGCAAAGGCCAGGGACTCAGTTTCCTATGATATAAATGAAGTTCCCCACAACAAGGAATTGTATAGAGTTAAATGTCTCTGGTGCCACTCTGATCATTCCTAATGTATGGTAGTCAGAAAGCAAAGTCTATCTTTAGTTATCTTCCATATTCATATCTGTAGAATTTTTCCTTTTATGCCAATGAATTTTAGCAGGGGATAATTCCCAAACTCCCCATGTGCTTTAGATGAGCAAAATGATGCTTTAAATATTTATGTTTTAAAACAACACCCAAGAACCTATTCCTTTTCAGACTCAAAATACATAAACTAATCAATTATAGGTATTACTCAATATTTGCTGTATATTTTGTATCCTCTTCTTCCAAATAAAAGCAAATTTTATGAATCTGTATGGATTTGGTATCTTAGATTTCCTAGAAGTACTCAAAGCCTTATTAAGTCTGACTTGTTATTAAAAAGAAAATGTGAATACTTTTCATTTAGGTTCTGATAGGAATGTACAATGTCAGTCCCATCATGGTAAATCCAACAACAGGTAACTGCATGGATGATAAGACATCTTCAAGAACACTTTGAAAACAATGGCAAACTTGAAACATTGAAGGTATCACTGCGTAAATCACTGGGTATGTGCAACAAAATGTTACTCAGTTATTATAGTGATGGAGCATTTGTGGAACTTTGCATAAGAATGGTTCTCATAAGCTCATATATTTTAGTACTTGGTCCTGGTTGGTGAAACTGTTTGGGAAAGACCAGAAGGTGTGGCCTGGTTGGAGGAGGTATGTCATTGGGTGTGTCTGAGGCTTTAGTAGACTCATGGGCTTCTCAGTGCACTCTCTGTTTCCTGTTGTGGATCTCTTAGCTGCTTCTCTAGCCTCCTGTTACCCTCCTTTTGCTTAGCTCTAATAGGTTCTAATCCTCAGTCAATGTAAGCCCAAGTAAATTCTTTCGTTCACAAGTTGCCTTTTTCATAGCATCTTATCACAGCTATATAAAAATAACCAGTACAGTATCCATAGTGGGAGAAGAAATATATGAATCGATACTGGAGGATATGATGTAGTTTTAAAACAAATTGTGCCAGTAATTATCAAAATCAATTGTACACACACCCATGACCTAATGAGCTCACAGCATATAGATTTGTAACATGAGAATCTCTCCATTTTCAAAGTATAAAAAGTTTCATCATTGTCTGTAACACAAGAAGTAGCTTTAGTGTTTGATGATAAACAGTTGGCTAGACAAAGCCTAAGAAGCATAGTACTTGCACACAGTGGTACACAGTATGTTCACTTAGATTCATGAAGTAGATTGATATGCATTGATAAGGTTCCATACATCATATTTATCATAAGTTCTAAGACAACTTTTTTTTTCATTTTAATTGATTTTAGTAAAATGGACAAATAGGGAACAATTTCCTGGTGTTACCTCTGAAAATTAAGAATAGAAATTAGAGGTAGATAAGTGTTCTTCTATCTTCCAATTTCACCTGTTAGCTTTTCATGTTCATACCAAAGATTAATTTTTATGATTAACAACAGAAGTCATATTTTAGAAAGAGCCATGGAGGTAGGTGTGCATTTCTGGCAGTGGAAGTAGTGATCAAGGCACTTCCAGTGCACAGAACACAGAAAAAGAGACGAAGGCATCAGAGACGGTGATGTGTCATTAAAAGAAATGAATACAAGCTCCATTCCATTTTGAAAATAAAATAAGCTCAGTACTCAAATTCAGTTCTGACATTTCTTATCACAAAAGTCAAGGCATGTATAAAGTAGAGGAAAAAATATTTGTTTATCTCCATGTCCTTTCAAGCCCGGAATCAGTCTGGCTCTCCAGGTGTCTCATTCTTTCCATTCATGAGGCTCATGCAGTAGCTGGGGCTCAGTGGACTGTCAGTACACTTGCATTTATTGTTTTATGATGTCGTCAGTTGCAGACAAGGAATCTGAGGGTAAAAAGTGTAACTTTACCTTTAACCTTTAACCTTTCTTGTCTCTGAACCTAAGAGATGACTTTTCAACTTCTTGGGACTTTTTGTGTGAACCTCAAGTACTTAAAGGTGGTCAAAAGCAACACCAGTCAATCACAAGGGTGTCAGTAAATCTGGAGAGTCAATGCTGGAAGAGAAATAATTCTGCATCTACAAAAGGGAGAGTGGTATGTATAAACCCACCCGAGGACCGCCCGGGGAACACTGTCGTGAGCTCCTCACAGATTTCTGCTCAGTGAGAATTTAAAAAGAGCAGTGGTTGAGTAGCTTGCTTGTTTGCCTTCTAATAAAAATTAACTTGAAAATCCAGTGGACTAAATAATGTATTTTATGAAAGGTAGCCAGGCTTATATTAGTCATCATGGGTGTGGGCAGTGAGATCACACAGATACCATCTTGAAAGAAAAAAAAAAAAGATGAGGTGTACTTGGTGGCAAAGTCTGGAAGCTCTAAGCAGGGTTGGAATATTTTATCCCAATTTTCTTGTTTCCTGTGGTATTTTCTGTTTGGCAAGCCCTCTGAAGCTTCTTAACTTTATATTTACTTAATATTTGTTTTTTAAAAAGATTTATTTATTATTATAAATGACTACACTGTAGCTGTTTTCAGACCTCTGAAGAGGGCATCAGATTTCACCACAGGTGGTTGTGAGCCACCATGTGGTTGCTGGGATTTGAACTCACGACCTTTGAAAGAGCAGTTGGTGCTCTTACCCGCTAAGCCATCTCACCATCCCCAATATTTGTTTCTTTATGGTACATATGTTTCTATTCTAGTATTTGCAGAGGTATTCCTGGGAAACCATTACATTTTACAGCTGAGACCTAAATGTGTACCGGGCTTAGCCTAGCGGGGAATTCCACCTAGTAGTCCTGATCTCCTCTCCCTCTTTGTATTCATTGATCTTTTGAGAAGTGTGTACTTAGCACTGACAGTCAGTGTGGAGGAGTTGGGATGCTCTGTCTCATATAGTGGGAAGGCATGGCTAGTAGTGGTGACAGTGGGAAGAACTGTGAGTGTTTGGGCAAGTGCTTAGTGATAGATATTTTTATCCCACAGAAAGATTATCTGAGAAAATTTTGCATCTGACAATGACTAGGAAAGCCATAAAATCTTCTCACATCTACTCAGGAGAATAAGCTGCTGCCCATGTAACACATCAAATGGAATTAACTACACAAGGCCACAATAATACACAGACATCTGTTTTTTTTATCATAAAATGAACCATGCTTAACAGAGAAAAATGTAGAGAGATCTTTAATAATTAGGAATAAAACTGCTTCACAACGAGTGAATCACTCACGTATCTTGAGCTTCCTTAAGTGTCCTTTGCACACACACAAACACACACATACACACACATACACACACAAACACATACACACATACAAACACATACATACACATATACACACAAACACACACACATACACACATACAAACACATACATACACACATACACACACAAACACATACACAAACATACACACAGACACACACACATACACATACACACACACATATACACACAAACACATACACACATACACACACATACATACACACATACACACACAAACACATTCACACACATACACACAGACACACACACATACACATACACAAACACACACACATACACACATATACACACACAAACACATTCACACACATACACACACATACCCACACAAACATACAAACACATATGCACACATACACACATACATACACATACATACACAAACACACATACACACATACATACATAGACACACAGACACACACAGACACACACATACACACACATACACACACATACACACACATACACACAGACACATACACATACACACACACACATACACACACACATACACACACAAACACATACACACACATACACACACAAACACACATACACATATGCACACATACACACACATACATACACATACATACACAAACACACATACACATACACACACAGACATACAAAGACACACACATACACACACAAACACATACACACACATATACACACTCATACATACACACAGACACACAAAAACACATACACACTCATACACGCACACATACACACACACAAACACACAAACACATACACACACAGACACACACATACAGACACACACCGACACATACACACACACACACACACACACACACACACACACACACTACATACATGCAATACCTGCAAGCACCAGCAGGTGAGTCAGAGCTGATCCCCTGGAACTGGAGTTACAGAGCTCAATTGAGAGCTAACACATGGGTGCTGGGATCTGAATTCAGGTCCTCTGGAGGAGCAGTTAGTATTCTTCACCACTGACCCATCTCTCCCTCCCCAAAACAGTAATTTTTTTTTGTTACTTTTGTGTTCTTAGTGCATTTTATGCTACAATTATAAATGGTATAAACTGAACTTTTGAAAATTCTATAAAATTCAAGTTGCCATATTTTGCAATTTATTTTTGTAATATAGAACACCAAATTCCATATGAATTTTCATCAGCCCCTACATACCTAAAAGTTATTCATTGTTTATATGAAACCCAAATGTTTCTGAGCACTCTTTGTCTTACCTTATGCTTCTATACAAAGGAACAATCATGGGCTACTAAATGTGTTCAATTTCTTCATAACCTTAGGACTCACTGAGGTAATGTTTGATATGTATGCATTATTTCTTTGCTGGAAATACATATTATAATTTTTCTCCTGGTAAGTATAATCATATTTTATACAAAATTTCCAAAAGAAATATCAAGAAATTAGGCTCAAGGGCAAGAAATGGTTTTAATTTGTGATATTAATTGTAAAATTATACTACTGCCATCTTTTCTTTCCAGCACTAAAATTACTTTTAAAATCATAGCCAACTTAGAAGGTGAATGATAGCACAGTCCTTTCACACTAAATAGAATATATCTTAATGTAACAATTTCATGCTAAAGTACAATTTCATTATTGGCATTTACAAAACAGTAAATTGCTGTGCAATCAACCAGACGTGTTGCTTCTTCTTAGAATTTTTCCTATTGTTTGAAAGGTTCATAATTTATATATTGAACTGAAGTCATGTTCATGCCTTACTCACATCCTCTCCCTCTGCCATTCTTTTTTTCAACAGGGCCCTCCCCTATTTCCATGTCTTCTATTAGTGTGTGTCCTACTGAATTTAATTAGAATGCTTGCATTAGCATGAGTGGGCGGTTCTGGCTGGAGCAAGGACAACTTATCAGTAGCTTCGTTACTGAATAAGAAGGAAAGAAAGAGAAAAAGGAAGGAAGAAAGAAAGAAAGGAAAAAGAAAAGAAAGATAGCTCCTCTCCAGCACCTCTTCACCACCCAGAGTCCCTCACAGACAAGCCCTTATGAGTTATTTCTTCATCTAGGATGGATGAATTGTTAACTTGTCCAGTGGTAAAGGTAGTGTTCATATAAGCACCGCTGCAAAGAGATCATGAGGGCAACAGGCCTGCCATGTTCTTTTGACATCTTTTTGTTGGGTACCTCCCCATCCTCTGACTCTTAAAAACTTTTTCTACCTCCTCCTCTGTGGTATTTCCTGAGCCTTTTAGGATAGAGATGTCTCATTTAGGGCCAAGCACTCTAGCATCACGTGTTCTCAGCACTTTTAGCAGTTACACGTTTGTGCTTCTGCAGGAAGACATTTCTCTGATGATAGGTGGACCCTGTACTAACCTCCAGTGGCAAACTAAAACTGGGTGCACAGCCTTTCTTAATACTCTCTGCATCACTATATTTAGCACAGACTTTTGCCAGTGCAGAATCGTCATAATTCACTTGACCTTTCCCTCAGCTCAATCTTGTTTTCTCTCAATCTCTTCAACGTAGCCAAAATTATACTTGTAATATAAATCAGTTTATCTACTCTCTAAATTATGCATTGGCCTAACTTTCAATGACATCACCTTTAAATGCCTGTGAGGCACGCAATGTTTTTTGGTATCTGGGCCATCTGGTATTCCAGCACACCTCCTACTCCTCACTGGACAGGTTTCTGTCTTCAGAACAAGCACCCAGTTCTTTAAGTATACTTTGTCACGTCACAGATGCAGGTATTTGGCCAATTCTCTTCCCTGTGTCCACAGAGTTCTGCCCTGAATCCCTGGCAAAGGCTCAGCAGTATGATTGACATCCTATGGACTCTAGTTTGTTTTCCCTGGATGGAAAGGACCACACTGTATACCTGACTTATGCTTTTTTTCTTCTGTAACCACAGATCCCCAGATGCAAGCTCCCTGAGGGCAGAAAATGAGTTCTAGTTACTTGGTTTCTTTAGCTAATAAGATCCTAGTTGCAGTAGGTGAGCAACTTGCAGGACCAGCACCAGAGACAACAATTTATAGAGCATGCAAAATAGGGAGACCTACTGCTGAGCTCTGTTCATCTGTTGTAGTGGTTTGAATGTGGTGGTTTGAAATGCAGCCCACCCTCATAGTTATGAGCAGTTGAACACTTGGTTCTCAGTTGGTAGTACTGTATGAAGTGTTTAGGATGTGTAACTTTGTAACAAGATGTATGCCACTTGGTATGGACTTTGAATGTTTAAATACTCAAGCCACTCCCAGATTACCCTCTCTGCTTTGTGCTTGCAGTTCAAGATACGAGCCTTCAACTTTCTTCTCCTGCTACCATGCCTTTGCTTAGCCATCATGGACACACATCCTCTGGAACTGGAAACCCTAATAAACTCTCTCTTCTTTAAGTTGATGTGGTCATGGTATTTTATCACAGCAAATGGAAACTTCTTTATTAACTCCCTTCATCTTTATAAAAACTCAGTGCTCCAGGTAATATCTTCAATCAAGTTTCAGATGAGGGAACTAAACTCAAATTTGCACTGTGTGAATGAGTCATGGACAGAAAGGATTCTGGACTCTGTCATGAAGAGGCTTTTAGGGAAGTAAGAAATAGGTGTCTAGGTGCCAATAGGGGCTGGAGGCTGGAGAAAGAATGCTACATACTGCTGTGAAGCATAAAAACCCTGACTTAAAAGCTTGAATTATAAAGCTCTTGGTATGTACACACTTCTGCCTGTAGGAACAAATGAGAGCAAGCAGCCATGGTCAGGAGCCAGTTTTTAAGGCAAATTTAAATTGCATAGGCTTGTCTTATGAAGTATGAAGTTTTGACACATGGATTATATTGTATGGCTATACTGTGTGAATTAGCATATTCATAACTCCATTTATTAGCATATGACATCGCTTTGGCCATGGGTCCTACTTGCAATCTCTTCAGAATAAACTGCTGAATTAACCTTGTAGTGGGTTGGCCTGAAGTTGCTTGTATTCTACTGCTAATATCCAACTTGTGGCCAAGAGACCAGAGAGTCTGAATGTAGATGCTAGCTAAGTGACCCTGCCCCCATTATTTCTGATTTGTAAATAAAAGATGTGAACAAACAATAGCTCAGCAGAAGAGACATGGGTGGGATTTAGGATTCCTGGGTTTGGGGGAGAGAGGAACTCTGCGGGGGGGAAAAGAAAAGAAAGGAAAAGCCACCAGAAGTTAGAAGTGAAGAAAATGTGGCCCTAAGGGCTTTCCAATTGGAGTTAAGAACAACCCAGATGAAACGTAGTAAGTCATAACTGAGGATTATCGATAGGAAAGTAGAATTTAACGGCATAGAGGATAAAGTATATGCTCAGCTCCAGTGCTGTTTAAGGCTTATTGTAAATATAAAGGCTGGATATGTTTTTATCCAGGAACTAAATGATCAAATGCATCTAGGTTGGGATTAAATAATTTCTACAACAAACCCCCTATGTTTATACACAGTCACAAAAAGCCTTCAGAGAAGAGACAGATTTAAAGAGTATGAAGGACCTGGGCATGGTGGTACATGCTCATAGCTTATTACTAATCACTAGCATTTAGGAGACCGAGGCAGGAAGAACATAGGTTCAAGGTCATTCTAGATTACATAGCAAATTTCTGTCTCAAAATAAAGTACACGGAAGACACCAACAAGATTAAAACAAAGGAGAAGTGGAGGACATTTCAAGGTTATGGAATGAAGTTCAAACAAAGTATATTTAAGGAAATCTAACAACTTTTGAATGATATAAAGGAGAGAACTAAAATGTTAAATGACCTTAGGGATCACATGGGTAGTGTTTACGTAAAAGAACTACTTAGAGATGTAGTTTAGAGGAAATGTTAAAGGTGTTTGTTTTACATGGTGGGATAAATTGGTTAGTTTAAGTGAACAACACAGAATTTTGCCTATCGTTTAAGTGATTTTTAACATGCTAAATTCTCCTGTGATTGTGTAAGAAAGGAATAAAATGTCTCCAGGTTTTAGAGCTCAAGGTACAAAGTTCTAAACATCACAAATTTCAAGCACTCACTCTGATGCTTAGCAGGCTTGCCAATTTGCATGCATACCACATCTTTCCAGAGCCTTAGCTGGTTCCCTGAAGCAGAAACCAACCATGGAAAGTTGTAAGGATGAAGTCATACAGAGTATGTAGAGTGGCCTTGGTTTCTGACACTGTGAAAACCCCCAACAAGTGTTAGCTACATAGTGTTCTGCATTGTATAAACAGGATCACTGGTCAGAAGAGCTTCTAGGAATATGTGTCAGAAAACATTGGTCTTATTAATTGCTGTCTGTATGAAATGTGGGGGTGCTACTTTGAAAAGCCTTCACTATCAGACAGTTTGAAATTCATCTTATTCAAAAACAGAGTTCCTGATTGGTCATGGGAGCCATGGAGGAAAAACCTGTGTTTGAGGCAGCATAGTGTCCAATGAGTAGGGAATGGCAGAAGAGAGATCAGAGGAGGCTAGGGACTCAGAGTGACAGTTGGAGAAAGAGGTGTGAGGCCTAACATGAGGGGGGGGGGAGAGGGAGACGGAGAGGGAGAAGGAGAGAGGGAGAGGGAGAAGGAGAGAGGGAGAGGGAGAGGGAGAGAGGGAGAAGGAGAGGGAGAGGGAGAGGGAGAGGGAGAGGGAGAGGGAGAAGGAGAGATTCAATCGAGCTGCCAAGTGCAGAACATGCCAACGGATCACCCATGGTTCATCTCCCTTGCAGGCATCATAAACCATAACAGACGCATTAATTCACAATGGACATTTGAAAGACTGCCACATCAATATCAAAGTTTCAGATTGACTCCGCTGTTACTAAGAATAGATGCAATATTGATTTTGCTGTTTTCCTGTCAGAGTTCACGTGTAATGCTGTTCAGGTATTTAAGAGAAAAGTCTGTTTTAAGCACCCTTTATTTTACCAACATACTCTTCCCACTTTGGAAAGGAATTCAGCTCCATAGCCACATTTAGTTTTCCCTCAAGCTTCACTTTATCTGATCTCCTTTTGTAGCTGCCTGTCCTACGCAGCTTAGGACCAGATTCCATCCAGGTCAGTGCTTTTGGAAGTGTCTCAGGAAAACTTTCCAGTTCTCATGCCTTCATTTCCATCAGGTTTCTAAGGAGAAGCCATCCATGATTCTCTTAAATCCATCAGTGATATGGTGGGATCGATAAGCGACAGTCTACACTTGTCAAAGGGGTTGAATCCCGTGATGAGCTACTCAGATTAGCTTTGCTACAAAGTGGGCATGGTTTGAACTCCTGTGGACTGTTTGCACAGCACCTTTGTGTTAACACTCCTGGTGACAGGCCCTGGATGCCTTGCTCTGAGTGTGTCTTTTCAGCGTGCAGTTTCTCCAATGCTTTCCTTCATCACTCTTTTGGAAACGGGTATCTCATCAGGCTCTTCCCAAGTCCCTACTTTATTTTCTCTTTTCACCTACCCTTCCATTCTCCATTCTCCATTCTCTGTTATCTCTCTCTCTCTTTCTCTCTCTCTCTTCTCTTTCTCTTCCTATCTTCCCCTCCCCCTCCCTCTCTTTGTCTACCCCCCTTCTCCACCGAGTCTGGGCAATACATATGGTTCTTGATTTTGCTCCAGAAGTATACCTGAGCTGTATCCCAAGACCTACTTTATTTTTATTTAGAAAAAGGGTCTCAATAGGTTGTCTAGGCTGGCATTGAAATTAAAATTTTTCCAACTCAAGCTCTAGAGTAACTAGAATTATGTCTTCATGTGTTTTAAAAAAGAAATCAATTGTTCAAACCACATCAGAACTCAGATTCAATAATGAGTTCCTCACAGATTTAGGTTGTCTTCTGGGGAAGAAATTATCAGGTACATTGGGTTAAAATTGTAGAGAATGAAACCTCTGGAGTGCATGGCTTTTGGGATGTGGGACTTGGCCAACTGCAAAGCTCGTAGTCTGGTTTTTGAATCAGGTTGTAGCAAATAGGCCTGTTCAGGTATCCAGGCAAAGCTCGTAGTACCTTTCACTATGGGGATAGTTTGCAGTTTCAGTAGGAGATGCTAGGATATTTGCTTGGTCTCTCACTCCCTTAGAGGATACAGGGCCATGGTGGCCAGACACTCTAATCTAAGCTGCCATGATTCTAGGAAATAAACACAATTAGGTAATTCTGAGCATCGGCTTTCCTTCCTTCCTATCTTCCTTCCTTTTTCTTTCCTTCTTAAATACAGTTACAAAGGGACATATATTTCTTAGCTGCTGTTAACTACCAGATTGATAGACTTAGACAGACATTTGGGTTTAGTTTTTTAAACACAAACATTTCTTCAGTAATAACTACCTCACCTCATTGTGTCTTTTTAAAACCTAGATTACTGAGCATATTTTCACATGTTTGTGTCTGAGAAAGAGACACTGAGAAAATCAGCAAAAGGTAATATCTCACTCTTTTTGTATTCACAGAGAATATATTATTTTCCAAGAATTACAGCAATACATTCATGTCTCATTGTCCCATATTCTGAAAGCTGCAATTATCTTGATTCTACAGATGCTTCGACTGTATCTGAATCTACCCCCTACCAGTGCAGAGTTTTTCATCAATTTATTCTCCTTTTCTTTCTTCTTTAAAAAATTAAATGCAGAGTGTGTACATTTTCTGCTGCCTTTTCTGAATTCTTTCCACATTTGTATTCATATCTTTCTGTTTTCCTGAAAGTGTGATCTTCTGGGATTGCAGTAACACCACCCCAGGGCTAGTGGACCATGCTACAGTTTCTTCCAGCATCTTCTCCAGAGTTCATTTGGAGTCAGTGTTAGATGCTCATGGAAGAAAGTTTTACTTTTTAAATGAATCTGAAGCATTTGGAAACATTCTTTCCTTTTGCCACATGTGTGAAACACAAGGCTGAACAAAAGTGCTTCCTGCAGCAACCCCTGAACCCAGAATCTGCTCTCTCTGCTACACAACTGTCTACTGATGCTCTCTCTGCTCCACGACTGTCTACTGATGCTCTCTCTGCTACACAACTGTCTACTGATGCTCTCTCTGCTACACTACTGTCTACTGATGCTCTCTCTGCTACACAACTGTCTACTGATGCTCTCTCTGCTACACAACTGTCTACTGATGCTCTCTCTGCTCCACGACTGTCTACTGATGCTCTCTCTGCTCCACTACTGTCTACTGATGCTCTCTGCTCCACGACTGTCTACTGATGCTCTCTCTGCTCCACGACTGCCTACTGATGCTCTCTCTGCTACACAACTGTCTACTGATGCTCTCTCTGCTCCACGACTGTCTACTGAT
>NW_022196894.1:85643906-85676406 GCF_008632895.1 Mastomys coucha
TCTACTGATGCTCTCTCTGCTCCACGACTGTCTACTGATGCTCTCTCTGCTCCACGACTGTCTACTGAATGCCTTAGAGCAGAGGAATATAAGTCAAGCCTTTCAAAAAAGGCATCAATACAAAATTACATTAAAGTGTATACATGTAGAATCAAAATTTGCTAAATACTACAAAAGTTTACTTTTAGAAATCTATATAGCCACATGTCTTGACAAAAATCAATATTTATGCATTTGAAGTAAGAGCTGTGTTTCCTCACTCCTCTGGATACTGCCATAGTAAATTTTTTTTATATCTCCTTTATGTTTTATAACTTCAGAATTTCATTGAAGGTACCCAAGGAATAGTGCAGAAACAGAGCTTTCTTTGTAAAGGGATTTTAATTCTTAAATAATCATTTCTACAAATCTATTATAGAAGAGTTTTTTGGAGGATTAATGAGAAAATGTTTCAGTGTTTTCTCATTAATTCTCAAAATCTTGGAGAACAGGCATTAGGTAAAATGAGGATTATATTACTATTGTTACAAGAAAGCTAGCATATTGAGTAAATCTTACCATATTTTACCAGATAAAATATAAAAACTATGAAGAGTTTGATTAAGATTCACTAACCACTGCCCACTTTGCTGGCTTTGGCAGAATATTAGATTTCACACATTGAAATCTTAGCTCATTAGGATGCTTCTAGAAGAGGATTTCTCTTGGAGGCATTGTGTCATAAGAGTGCAGTATTTGTATTCAAGGGAACCCAGAGAGTTCTCTTCTTTCTACCATACAAGAACAACAACAAAAAAAAAGAAATGGGTTCTCTAACCTAGGAAGTGCATTGAACTTTGAGGGTGTGTGTGGGATGCTGTGTGGGAGTGGGGGAGGGGTCAGGGTCGTGTGTATAGCTTGGTCTCAAGTTTATGATCCTCTTGTATCAGCATCAAGAATACTGGTATAGCATGTACATCCTATTCCAATTTGTTTCGATTGGACCTTAAAATTCACCTAAAGATCCTATGTAAAAATCTGACCCTCAGGACTGGAACCAAAGATAGACAGGGTTTGGAACCTGTAAGAGGTGTCGCCTAGAGAGAGATCATTAGACCATTAGTGTCAGATAAAGGATTGTAGGTCCCTGTTCTGTTCTTCTCTCCTTTGACTTCCTGGTTTGTGGTAAGATGTTTTTATCCTTAGCTTACTCTTACTGCCTTGAAACAGGCTCACTCAAAGCAGCCAGTGGACCAATCATAAACTGAGCTCTTAAAACTGTGAACATAAACAAATCTGTCCTTTCAAGCAATCCGTTTGTCCGATAGTGTTTATGAGAGAAAGCTGACTAACACAGGACTTGTACCAGATAATAAATATTCCACCTCTTTTTGGAAAATTATTTTGTTTACTCATATCCCAATGTCGTCCCCCTGCCAGAGTTCTTCACATACTCCCCTCCCCTTTGCCTCTGAGTGGGTGTTTCCCCACTTACCCCCACCTCACCTCATTCCCTCTCTTGGGCATCTCCCTTCCCTGGGGTATCAAGTGTCTATAGGGTTAGGAGCATACTCTCCCACTGAGGCCAGACAAGACAGTCCTCTTCTATATATGTGCTGGGGGGTGATGGACCAGCCCATGTATGCTCTTTAGTTGGTGACTCCATCTCTGGGAGCTCTAAGGTTTCTGGGTTAGTTGATACTGTTGTTCTTCCTATGGGGTTGTCATCCCTTTCAGTTCTTTCAATCTTTTCCCTAACTCTTCCATAAGGGTCCCTGACCTCAGTCCAATATTTGACTGTGAGTTTCTTCATCTGCCTCAATCAGATGCTGGTAGAGCCTCTCAGAGGACAACCACACTAGGCTCCTTGCTACAAGGACAACATAGAATCAATAATAGTGTTAGGGTTTGGTGCTCATCCATGGGATATATCCCAAGTTGGGCTTGTCATTGGATGGCCTTTCCAAGTTTTAGATGTGTGAGCAATACATTTTGGTACTTATAAATTATGTGGTTCCTGTTGCTTCATTAGAACAGCTCTAAGTAAGGCAACAACTACATGGTTAAGAAGGGAGGAGAAAAGAGTTAAATGGGAACTGGATGTAGTCACATAAAACAATCAAGAGGAATCTATGAGGAAGGTAGCAAAATCCAGCAGGGACTGACTCCAATTCTACAAAGGAGAAGTATAAGAATAAAGAGAGCTAGACCCAGGACAATGGAAACTCCTAGAGTTCTATGAGGCTGACCCTAGTTAAGAATCCTAGCAATGGGGGTTATGGGAGCCTGAATCTTCTGTAACCAGGGGATATTTCCAATGGGAAATCAACCCAGCCACACAAAAGTCAAAACACAATATGTCCTGCCTATAAGACATACAGGATAAAGATGGAGCAGAAAGGGGAAAGGCCAACCAATGACTGGCCCAGCTTGAGTTCATGCTGAGAGAGAGAGCCCATCCAGACACAATTAATGATATTCTGTTATACTTGCAAACAGGTGCCTAGCATAACTGTTATCTGAGAGGCTTCACTCAGTAACTCGTGGAAACAGATGTAGAGATCCACAGCCAAACATTAGATGGGGCTTGGGGAGTTTTGTGGAAGAGGGGGAGGAATGACTGAAGGAGCCAGAGAAGTCAAAGACACCAGAAGAAAATCCACAGCATCAACTAATGTGTGCCCATAGGGGCCCACAGAGACTGAACTGCCAGAGAGCATGCATGGCATTGATCTAGACCCTCTGTACATACGGAATAGTTGTGCATCTCTGTCTTCAGAAGGAACTCCTAACAGTAGGAGCAGGGCTGCCTCTGACTCATTTGTCTGCTTTTGGATCTCTTTTCCCTAACTAGTCTGCCTTGTCTAGCCACAATAGGAAAAGAGGCACCTAGTCTGACTGCAACTTGACGTGCCAAGGTGCAGTGATATCCATGGGAGGCCTCCTTTTATTCTGAGGAGAAAGGTAGGAGGGGGCTAAGGGGAGGGAAGATGAGAGAGAGAGACTGGGAGGAGAGGAGGGAGAAGAAGCTGTTATCAGGATGCAAAGTTAATAAATAAACTAATTAATAAATAATAATAAGAAGAAGAAGAAGAAGAAGGAGAAGAAGAAGAAGAAGAAGGAGAAGAAAAAGAAGAAGAAGGAGGAGGAGGAGGAGGAGGAGGAGGAGGAGGAGGAGGAGGAGGAGGAGAGAGAGCATGCAGGAAGGATGCACCAATAGCAGCGATTAGGAAGACGTTTGTGTTATTCTACTGACACATTTTCTCAGACACTCAGAGTATAAATGGAAACCTACCAGAGAGCAGGGCACTTATTTAGATGGGCACCTAAGTACACTCTTCAGAAAGCATTATTTTCTCCATTTTTCTGTGGAGTGGATTTAGACTTGATGTCAGACTTTTATTCATTTCCTTAACATCTGATGCTTTGAGTGTCAATTCATACTTTTTCAGCTGTTGCCCCTGACACCCACAAAAAAGAAAATGCTAGTAGGACAATTACTTGTCTGATCTTCCATCTGGAGACATACTAGGCAAAGCAGTAGTTCACCAAAGCCTTATTGTTTACAAAGGAAACAATAGTAAGGCCATGCAATTCAGTAACTATTTCCTCACTTGCTTCCTTTAGATAAAGGGGAGGAACTACCTCTCTATGCAGCCAGAGGTCTTCAAAAAGAGCGTTGAAATCAAATTTGTGATGAACAAGAACTCAAGCAAGCCATCTTGAAAGCCTGTTAGCATCTAAGCATCCTATGTTTTGTGGCTAGCAGAGTTTACATGCAGCCCTTACAAAAATGAGTCCCTGAAGACTACAGGGGTCTTCCATTACCCTGGGTCTATGGATTTGCAGAACACAATTGTCATAATAACCCTCATAAGGAAACAGACTAATAAACTAATGCTTTAGTATATTTTAAGCAGAGCTCCATCCCCCCTCTAATGTAATCAAACAAGGAGGCTATTAAACACACACACATACAAAACCCTTGAGCTCTATATTATTAAATGTAACATTTATATCAGTTTAGCACTGAACGAGAAGGGAATATTTACCTTTCATTTTGTCAGCAAAAAAATCTGCCCACATCATTATTAGAAGAATCCTTCCAAGTCATTTCAAGTTACTTTGAATCAGAATGATTTTTTTTTTCTGGGAAGGAAATGTAGCCAACTTCAGATGTGCATTAAAAACCATGGTCCAGCAAGATAGCAAATTCCAATTTCCTATGATCAGAAAATCTTATTACCTTTATCCTCTTGCTTCCTTCCTGTTCACAGGGGAAGTTAAAAGATGTTGCTTGGTTAGAATTTGCCTAGGTCTATATCCTCATAAATGGAAGGTGATGTGCTGGGTACAGGTCAAGCATTGATCTAAAAAATATGTAATACTAAAGCTTTCGTGTATTTCTGGTGCTGTTTAGATTTCCCTTTCCCCGTGTGTTGTTAAATGTGCAGACTGCAAAGCAGCATATTGTAAGTGACGACTTTGCACAATAGTGGAAATCTGCAGATGGTGTGTCTTTTCACATATGATAAATGCCCAATTTAATGCTGATTTGTGGTGATCAGGAAAATGCTGCAAACTCTTTGGGCTCAGACATGTCTTGACAGCAGATGCACAGGGCATGCAGTGCATTAAGGCTAAGGATGCTCCTAAGCAATTCTAGTGGCTGTAATTCTATTGCATGTGTCTTCTTCTGTTATGCATCAACACGATAGACTATATTAATAAGGGGTCTTTATTTTTTGGGTCAGAACAAATAGAAATGTTAAAGGTGCAATAGCGGCACTTATCTTAGCAGTAGTGAACAGCTGTCTGACTTAAGGCCCCCTAAACAAGAGGAAAATTATGCCTGGTATTCTAAACCTAGCCAACTCTCCATGGCTAGTGAGGTCATGGATCTTAAAGAAGAACCTATTATTCCACTTTCCTATGTTAGTGTAATTCTTAACAACAGTCTAATTATGTCCTCTAATACCTAAAGGGAAGTGTAACTCTTACTTTTCACCAAGGCAGTTTACATTGACAACAGTCATTAGTTATTACAGAATGCTACAGCTTGTTGAAATGCAAAGAAAAACTGGTTGTGGGGTTGTCCAGGCCCAACTGAGATGTCTACAACAGAACTTCTATACCTCAAACTCAGGTAACAGCACCGAGGAGGAAGTGGGAAGACGTAAGAGCCAGAGGCCCAGGAAGCCTCCTGTGAGACTGCATCTTTTATACATGACATGGAAGCTAGACTTAATCTCATCAATATGTCTGCCCAAAGAAGACATGAACAGCTCCAACACCTATGACACCTATGTGGATGGAGAAAATTTTGTGTGTAACACTTCTAGATGAAAAGATACAATAAATAGCTGCTGAGAAAGGGAGAACTAGTTTTTCCCAGGGATGAACTCCTGCATTTTATCCAATATTATTTTACCCAGTACAGAATGGTCATACCTAGAAACACAATGTATGTGTGTGTATACACACACACACACACACACACACACACACACACACATGCACACATCACTAAGAGAATTTAACGGGGTGTATCTATAGATTTATTAATATATATTTAAAGAAAAAAGCCATGGATTTGAGAGGGAGTCAGGTAGGAGATATATGTAAGGGAGAGGAGGGGAAAGAGAGAAGGAAAATGATGTTAATAGTTTAATTAAAAATTAAACTCTTAAAAAGCAAATGAAACTCACAAAAGAAACTGTCTAAATTCGTATTAAATTCCCTCCTTTAGTAGATTAGAAAGCCCAAAGTCAAGTAGAAGTTATCTGGTTAATGGAAATTAAATAGAAAGAAAACTCAAGATCTATATAGTTTTATCCATTTCTCTTTGGGGTTCTGCATGAATCATTTGGCTAAAGTGAGTTGGAATTCTATCTTAATCAAGAAACTATAGATGCATACTACCTTTTTCTGTCCAATATATTCCAACCAAATACTGAGATATGGTGTGATATTTAATTAAGAAAAAGGAAAGTACATTCTTCCATTATTAGCACACTTTCCTTTTTCTTATGACCACCACCTATTAATTTGTCTCTAATCATTTTCTAATGCTTCTCTTATAAATCATATGACCATGCTAGGAGGCAGAGCCACTTTAAATGAATGATACAGTGCTGAGCTTCAGAGAAACCTTAGCTTAAAATGAAGACATTTGATCTTCAAAGAAAGAGGAACAGACAAGCATACAATAAATATTAAACAAGAAGCTACACAGAACATCTGTTGTTAATTTAGAAAATGGGTTTCCTCACATTTCTCAACAATGAGTAAGTTTAAGCTTTTCTGCTGACAACCATATTATATCCAAGCACCTTTACTCTCTCTTCCATTTTAAATGTCTGACCCATCCTTACCATACTTATGTGTTTCCAAAAATCCATTAACACACAATTTTTTTTTATCACGTGTTTTCCTTCTTATACATTTCACTTCTTCTTTAACCGGGAAGATGGTTCTAACATTGGAAGAAATCTGTGACCTGAGATATATTGGAAGAAAAGACTCGATAGATAGAAACTGCTCTTGCCTCCCTCCCAGTTTCAAGTTCTTATGGTGACAGTCTGACAATGACTTGGCTCCTGAGAGGAAAATAACATAAAAATCTCCAACCAATACTTACTGTTATAATCCCACTCTTAAGATCCCTCTAAATTAAACACTCAATCACTTGCCTATTCCATCAAGGAATCAGTCTTTTATAGGCCTTTCCCTCTCAATTTTATTTATTTAGTTATCTATTTTGCTACTACTACTACTACTACTACTACTACTACTACTACTACTACTACCACTGCTACTACTACTACTATTACTATTTAGTGTATATATGTTCATGTATATGTGATTGTAGACCTGCTATGGGGACTAGGTGTATCCAGAAGACAGGATTTTTGGAATGTTCTCTCTCTTCCATCATCAGCTCTGGACATCATCCTTGCACAGAAGGAATGTTTAGCCACTAAACCATCATGTTGGCTTCTTTCCTTTCTCTTGCTTAACTTGTTAGAATATGTAAAATGTTTTCTTATCATGGATGTCTTACCCAGCTTTAGAGAAACAAGCAAAGTGCTACTCTTTCTAGAAACTTTGCTTCTAGTGGCTTGAGACTATTAACCTTTTGCTTCTATCCACTGGACATAAATTTATATTTGTCAGAGTATTTTAAAAATTGAACTGAAGGCTGACATTTCATCCTGAATATATAAGAAATAATCTTGTGCCGGGCGGTGGTGGCGCACGCCTTTAATCCCAGCACTTGGGAGGCAGAGGCAGGCGGATTTCTGAGTTCGAGGCCAGCCTGGTCTACAGAGTGAGTTCCAGGACAGCCAGGGCAACACAGAGAAACCCTGTCTCGAAAAACCAAAAAAAAAAAAAAAAAAAAAAAAAAAAAAAAAAAAAAAAAAAAGAAATAATCTTGTTAATATCTGTACCTGCTGATATAGTGTTCATCACACGAACAGTTCACAAATGGCTACTGCATGCCTTTGTTATTCTTAATTCTGAAGAAAATGATCATTGAGACATTGTTTGATTATTTTTAATTCCAATGATTCCCAAGGTCTTTGAAGGTAACATCTAGGTTTATACTTTTCACATCTCCTTGTGGCTCTAACATAGTCCTAGACTCGTGGGCTCATGTCTTATCTGTTGTTAATACTGAAGCCACTTAGTTAGAACCCTGCTCCAAGACCTCAACATCCCATGGAAATGATATTCAGTATATTTGAGAGCAGCTTGATTTCTTAACCAGTTTCAAATATTGAAGACAGTCAAAATGTAGGCTTGAGTATTCTGGAAATGTTTCCATTTGACTAACTTTTAGTAATTATTTCATTTACTTCATTAATTCCTGAGGTTCTATAAAATCACATGAGAATCCATCATATACAAGAAAAAAGCTGGGAATTCAAATAAAAATAATGGCTTCACATTTGACCTTTTGCAAGTAAAGAATTGTAAAGTATATAAACTTACACTGTTTCTACTTCATTAAGTTACTCAGCTACACATTGACTAATGGTTGTTTCAGCTATGAAAGTCATGGCTAACAAGCAAGGAGTGTTTAATAATGGCCTCAGAGGCCCAAACTTGCCACCAAGGCAATCAGTGTACATTTTCCTTCCAAGTAGAAATAACAATAAAAATAAAATATCAAAGTCTTTTTGACCATTCTAAGCAAGGTCAGGTATAGATACACAGGGCTTACAGGAAGATCATTAGCATTAGCAAGTATAATATTGTTAAAAAAAATCAAGGTATGTAGACTCTAAATAGAATAGAATGCATGATACATTTTCATTTATAAAATTTTATTATGTTTATTGCTTAAAAGAAAATCTACTCCACTCTCATTGCCAACAATTTAGAACAGAGACAATTCAAAGGATCCCAGGTCACTGTTATTCTGCATGAAACATCAAGGAAACCATAGAACAATTAGAACAAAATCCCTACACTAATGCTAATAAGAAAAGCCCCTATAGATTTTAATGATTTTCTTTCAGACTAGAGCTAGGAAGTACTATAGAATGGAGAGATAATTTAGTCCTTGATTAAACACTGTACTTATTTTCTGTGTAGAATCTTAGTGAATAAATATTTTGTCCTAGGAAATACATTTCCCAGGAAGTAGTCACAGAAAATTATTGTCAAAACTCCTACCTGGACATTAATGAATATGTAGAGTGGCTTTTCACTGTCAAATAAAATGATAGAGCTTATACTAAGACATATGACACACAAGTTGGAGATGAGCAACCCAACTTATCAAGAGCAGTCACAGCTGGCTTTGTTTGAATATTGCTAATTATTTAAAATTTTGAATGGGATATACAGAAGAACCTGAATTAGATCTTTAAATTGCTACTTCTTTGTTGTTCCAAAGCAGGGGGCTTGGGCTGAGGCCCTGGCCTAGCTGAGGCTCTCTCTCTCCCTTTTGGCAGGGGGCCTGCTGCTGAGGCCCAGGTCTCTTTCTCTCTCCCGGGGTTAACCTGTTTGCTGCACATTGCCTTAATTAAAAAGGAGGCAATGTATGAATGAGTTATTTTATTGTAGGAAGGATAAAATATGCTGGTTAAGTAGAGAGAAAGGAGAGGAAGGAGAGAAAGAGAGAAAGGAAAGAGGAGAAAGGCAGAGAAGAGATCAAAGAGCAGAGAGGAGAAAGAAAGAGAGAGCAGGAGGAGTAAGAGAGCAAGAGAGTGAGAGGAAGTAAGAGAGAAGAGTAAGAGTGAGGAGGGAGAAAGAGAACAGGAGAACAAGAGAGTGAGGAGGGGGCAAACCACCCCTTTTATTGTATGGGGCGTGGCATGGCTGGCTTGTGGTCAGATGACTGGTGGTAGGGTCCAGCTAGAATGCTGGGAGCTTGAGGCATTGTCTGCCTGATAGAGCACACATCTCCTGCAGGGGCAGCTGTGAGGGGTTTGGGCTGAAATCTGAGCCATTGGTCTCAGGAGCTTATCACCGAACTCCTAGAACTCCTACTGTCCCTTGTGAACAAATTACTTTGCTCAGTGGGTCTCCAAAGTTGTGCGGTGGCCACTCGACTGGACTCCGGCTGTCAGAACTGCCCACTGCCCCATACTTCTTGACCACTTGGTATTCTTTCCCATTACCATTATAACCATTGTTAGTCTTTTAGTCTTAGGTAATTTGGAGGAATTGTCAGTGGGATATCAATGTATGAATCCCTCAAGACCTATTTGATGTTAATGTCTTTTTTTATGAAACACTTTTCCTATAGATTTAGAATGTTCTCCTTTTATGGTTTCAAACTGATCCTCAAAATATTCACTAAAAGTTCTACTTTCCACCCAGATGACACAAAAGTCAAATGGATACTGAACACTGAGTTAAAACAAACACACTTTAACTGCTAAGTAATATGAGCTGAATGAAGTGTGCATCTGAGTGAGAAATGCTGGTATTCCTAGAAATTATAACTGATAAATTAATTTTCCTTAATTCTGAGATAAAAATATAATGGCTGTGGTTTCTTTTGACTCACCTCATGCCTCATTCACCTCCTTTTCTGGCTTACTTTCTTCTATGTCTTCATAAACATTTGCCATTGATAGCATTACTGGGGCACATTTGAGTATAAAGGACTATGATGATAGCTTTGTGTGTTCCCTGAATAGACACGGTGAAAAGTCAGTGTGCACAGTAATATACCTGTGTGAAGATGCCTACTCCTTGTAATCCATTGTAGCCAAACAGAATGTAAAACTAAACATCTGTCTTGTGCATTTACATTAACTTCAAAGGTGAGTTCAATGTACTGAAATGTCTGATTTCTTTGTGTTCTCTTTCCTAGATGCAATCGATCATTTCATCCTTCTTCCCTGGTTTATCATGTTTTTTTCTTATCACCAGGCTAACAGAACTCTCAAGAAAAGCAGACAGTCAAATTCAGGATTATATTCATAAATGTAAACTTCTGCATGGATGTTCATTTTTATAAATAAAAAGAAAGAACTGTGGCTTATGAGGTGAATGATAACAATCCCTGCTTCCAAGATGTGTGCATCCACACATATGTGTACTGAAGCAGTTGGAGGTAGGAAAACCATCAGATGAAAGTTCCAGAGAGTTTCATTATCCCATTTAATTTGAGGGGACAATTAAAACAGCTCATTAACATTCCTTTAGTCCATCTTCTCATTCACTTTATAGCCAAAGGCACATGAACTTATGCTAATTACATGGGAGTTTTATAAGTATTGAGCAAGAATCTCTGACTCAATGGGACAAACTGTTTTGATTCTAAATTAGACTACATTGAAGGGTACATTAACTCTTTCACTCTAGATAGATGGATTTGCGGGCTATGAATCCACTGCCTCCATCCTACATTTTGTTCTTAAAATATGAACAAAACAACAAACCTTAAAAACAGTCCAAGAGCAGAATTAGATGTATTCCTGGAACTAGGTTCTAGATATAACACTCCATGTACTATGTTGATATTTTTGTAGACTATTAGAAAACATCATAAAGAGAAAAAAACCTGATGAGGTACATTATGGCAGTTATGACTCAAATTCATTACTGCTGTGTTAGTTTGAATCCAGACAAAGATAGAGTGCTGTTGAGTGATTGAAAGCTGAGCTCAGAGGTCACATCTCAGAATTCTTAATTCTCTTTCCAGTTCCAAGAACTGAGCAATTTAACTTCTCAAACCTTCAAACTACCAGATTCAGTGTTTTCGGTAGGCCACCACTATATTCAACAACACTGAAAAAGTATTTTGTTCTATCAACTTGAAATATTTATAATGGTTGATACATATTTGTCTTAGTCGGGGGGTTCTATTCCTGCACAAACATCATGACCAAGAAGCAAGTTGGGGAGGAAAGAGTTTGTTCAGCTTACACTTCCACATTGCTGTTCATCAGGACTGGAACTCAAGCAGGTCAGGAAGCAGGAGCTGATGCAGAGACCATGGAGGGACGTTACTTACTGACTTGCTTCCCCTGCCTTGCTCAGCTTGCTTTCTTATAGAACCCAAGACTATCAGCCTAGGGATGGTACCACCCACAAGGGGCCCTCCCCCCTAGATCACTAATTGAGAAAATGCCTTACAGCTGGATCTCATGGAGGCATTTCCTCAAGGAAGGCCCTTTCTCTGTGACAACTCCAGCCTGTGTCAAGTTGACAGAAAACCAGCTAGTACAATATTATCATTGATTCATTTACCAGGCCAACTCATCTCTCAATTCCTGAAAATAAATATTTTTAATTAACTGATTGACAGAAATCCATGATCAGAGAATGAGGTTAATGGATAAATGGGAGATTGACATAAAGAACAGCAGTGAGGACTCTACAGAGACCCAGACACTGAATTTGCTCTGTTCCTTATCTGAAGACCATGAAGGAAGGAGCATTTAAACAGGTTAATAGCTCTTTGACCATACAGTCTACCTGACAAAATTTTCTGAGTGCCCAATTTTTCTCAATATTGTGTCTTCAAAATTAGTAAGTGGTGCTCTATAGACATGAATACAGTTTTTAGTACACTATAATCTGCTACTTCATGATCAATCTTTCTTGATTACAGCCACTTTAAGTAATTGCTGGCCATTCCAAAACTTAATTCAATGACAGGATTTCCTCCATTTTACAGCATTGGGTAAATGAAGGACTCTTCCAACTAGAAACTCAATGATTATTTAGGAATGCTACTAGGAGTATCTGAAATAATACAGTAAATCCCATCTCTTCCAAGAAAATACCCATATCTTTTAGTTTAGAGTCATTGTATCAGCCTAAATTCAGTATTTGTTTTTCCTTTGACAATCTTCAATAAAATATGTCTTGTCTGAATTAGACTTTAAAATATTTTACTAATAAAATTAGTACACTATTAAAGTATTTTACATGATCTTTATCTTTCAACTTAGATGGCAAAAGGAACAGAACATTTGTTATTTATCCAAGCATTTTATACAGACCAGGCTTTGCATTGATTTAAAGGTATTTCTTCCTAACATAAAGGCAGAATTAGTTTTTAAAATTACCATGCCTTTTAAATGTGGAAATTACCTAATACAGGAAAAGGAGATATAGTAAATTTTATCCTGTTCTTGAGTTTTACTTTCTGCTGAAATTTTGTTAATGAATACTTTTTCTGGAGCTCATTGTGTGTTCTCTTCATCAATTTCCAAGGAATAAAGGAGTCACCCAATAATTACCACCTCAACCAGCATCAATCAGGCACATTTCTTGAGGTTTATGTAATTGCAAGTACAGCTGTAGATCTGAGTTTCTATCTAAGAATATGCTAACACATATTAGCTGATACAGAACACCAAAATATGTCTCTGAAAGATATGAGAGCTAAGATTCCAGACTTTCAAACACTAATCAGATCTTATCTTGATAGTATGTCCTTGGTCTCCAAGTGTCTGTCTGTCCACTCCCCTGGTCCCGGGCAGCCTTCTCTCTCAATCTCTCTCTTTCTCTCTGTCTTTCTGTCTTTCTCTCACACAGACATGCACACACACACTTGCCCTCATATACATAAAAGGTCACAGCAATATAAGATAACCTTGTTACAAAAACTAGCATAAAAATTGCAAATACAAGGAGCCCATTTGTATAATCAAATACCAGAACAAAATTAAAAGAATTAGCTCATTTCTCTTTCTGTCATATACCAATATTGTCTATGTCAAGTAGCTATCAAAAAATATTGGGAAACCATAATACCTTAAACTGAACTATACAAAGGTCTTGATTTAACATTTCTTTTGACATTTAATTCAAAACTTAGTCAAAAGTTCATACCTCAGTGGACTACTAGATCCATTATTAAGTTCTGTCAGTAAAGAATCAATCACTTTTAGATAATTCTGATAAAAACATTACTTATTTTATTTTTCTCTATCTTTTTTGTGCAAAAGCATAAATTGCTAAGTCTTACAAAAAGTGAAGCATCTCTAATGGGAAGTAAGCCATTCTATATGGTTGAAAATTTACACAAATATTTTACATACTATTTTAATTTTAGGAATCTGGTGGGGAAGGGACTCAGTTTCTACTCTGTATAAAGACAGATAAGTACTTTATTTGCATGCTTTTACATGATGATTTCCTCCCATTCTAGTCACAGTAACAGCCGATGTACAGTGCACAGTGCATGCATGTTACAGACAGAAATGGGTTCTGTCTAAAAGTCCCATCCCTTCCTCCTTCTGTGATAAATGTTTACTTTCATAATTATCAATAGCTGAAGGATGCTTGTTTATGACCATCTGTTCTTATTATAAAATCTTAGACTCTGGAGGAATTTTTCTACATTGCGCTTGTCAAAGCACTAGAATATTGGTTTGATATTTACCAAGTCAAGGCATTCAGGTTGTTTATTGTAGGTGGAAGCATGTGTATAGATAAAGACAGATGTCATAACATCTTTTGATTGTGAAATATGAAAAGGATGAATGAATTTTCCAGTTAACTATTCACCTATAACTGTTAGAATAAATAAACCTGTTTTAAAAGGTATGATTAATGTTGATATATGTAGATATAGTTAAATAAAAAATGTACAAAAATGCTTTTATCACTTAAACATGATGAGACAGTTGCTATCCACCTGTCTGTCTATGTATCTATCTATCTATCTATCTATCTATCTATCTATCTATCTATCTATCTATCTATGTATGTATGTATCTATCTATCTATCTATATATATATATATACATATATATTATATATATATATCTCCATCTTTCTATCATCTATCTATCTAACTCATTCCTAGGACAGAGTCTGCACACAATGTAAATTCAATACATGTAAAAGACAAGTGAATTTAAATGTGTTTAATTCTTATAACAAATCATGTCTGATCTAACTCCTCCGTTTTACAGATGGGTCATAACAAGGCTAAAATGCTTTATGACATTGAAACACAAGAGTGACCGACCTAGTTTCTGGCATAAATGTCACTGAGTGGGTTGCAAGTATATTGTAGAGTGGAGGGGGACCTCTAGAAAGTCCCAAAGACCTGGGATGGGAGGCTCTCAGGACTCAATATGGGTGACCTTAGCCAAAATGCCCAACAGTAGGGAGATGGAACCTGAAGAGACCATCTCTAGTAGTTAGACAGGGTCTCCAGTGGAGGGATGGAGACACCATTCCAGTTCCAAAATTTTTGACCCCCAAATTGTTCTTGTCTAAAAGAAATGCAGGGACAAAAATGGAGCAGAGACTAAAGGAAGGACCAACCAGCGACTTGCCCAACTTGGATCCTTACACTATTCCTGATGCTGTGTTATGCTTGCATACAGGAGCATAGCATAGCTGTCCTCGGAGAGTTTCTACCAACAGCTGACTAAGACAGATGTATATGCTTACAGACAAGCATTGGGCTGAGGTCAGGGACCCCTATGGAAGAGTTAGGGGAAGGACTGAAGGAACTGAAGGGGACGGCAATCTCATAGGAAGACCAATGGTGTCAATTAACCTGGACTCCTGGTAACTCCCAGAAACTAAGCCACCAACCAAGAAGCATACATACATGAACCCCTGGCACACATATGTAGCAGAAGACTGCCTTATCTGGCCTCAGTGGGAGAGGATAAGCCTAATCCAGCAGATATTTGATGCCCCAGGGAAAGGGGATGCTGGTGGGGTAGTGGTGGCGACATCCTCTCAGAGGAGAAGGGGAAGAGAAATGATGGTAAAGAACTCTGTGAGAGGGGGCGGCATTTGGGATGTAAATAAAGTAATTAATTAATAAAAAATAGATACTATAAAACAAACTACAAACCAACAAACCTAGAAATACAAAGGCCTAAGGGTGCTTCTTTGGAAGAGCTAACCAAAGAAAGTAACTTTCAAAAGGTTTTGAAGGTAGAAGGCAATGCCTCTGAGACGCCAGGGGCTAATGGAAAGAGGTAATATGAATTCTTGGAACCAGCATGTTCATTAGAGTTGTATCAAAAGCAGGGAGTGAGAAGAGATGTTTCTATTTATGTGAAGGGAGGAATAATTGGAAGAGAGATTTTAAACCTGTAATTAGGAACTTGGAATTGATACAAAGCAGAATGGGAGAAACGATTGATGTGATTTAAACAACAGCAGTGATGAGTCCCGCTGCTGGGTGAGGATGGATTGGCAGGCCTGGGTCTTTTGGCTGTCTACAAGGTAGGCAGAGTTGTACCAGCCAGATCAGTTGCCAGCGGTGGTATACTGAGCCAAGTCAAAGAAATGTGACTGAGATAGGATCTACAAATCTGAGCAATTGTTCCAGCCTCCTCTCCACAATTTAAAGAAGCCCCTCGAGTGCCCTGAAAACCTTTTATCTTTCTTTTGTCTCTGTTCTTGAAATATTGTCTTTCCAGTAGAACTTTATAGTATATTTGGACATGAAGTAGTGATTGTTTTCCCACTAAATCATTTAGATAAAAACAAAAGTGGGTGTTATTTAAAAGAAATAAATTATTTTAACATCAAATAAATTACACATAAATTATATAAATATATAGTTTTAGGGGAGAGAAATTAAAAATAAGCCTGTCACGCTCCTTCATTTATCACGCTATGAAACTGGACTTAAGAGTGATTCTGCTCATCCATTTTTCATTCAGCATAAGCATGAATCCTGTTTTTCTATATATTATATGACTAACTTTAGGAAAATCACTTCCTCTTTAAAAAAAATCTTCTTTATAACAGAAACAAATATAATAGACATTATATTAGATGCACAATATCTCTTTCAAGTTTCTACAGCTCAGGTGTGCTCAGTGTTCTGTGTCCATGTTGCTTGAGTTTAATTCTCACCACCGCCACCACCTCACAAGTAATGTAAGCCCAGAAAAGCTCCACGATCTCTTTGTGCTATGGTCTCTTCCTTTATGGTATGGAGTATGTAAATTTATTTACATAGTATGATACAGTTTTCTAAGTTGCACTGGGTAAATGCTAGTGGTAGCTGTTGGGTTTTTGTTATTGTTCTTGCTGGCTTTGGCTTGCACCTTCCAGTTGTTAGGTGCAGCATATTTTGTAGAATATCTAGAGAGAAAACACACACCTTCTCTCCTCAACTCTGGGCATGACAAAAGATAAAAGACAATCACAGTTGGATAACTAAATGTTGTACCTTTTTTTCATCCCAGAGAGTTCTCAGCGGATCAGTGTTCTGTGTCCATTGGGAGTGACTGGTTGTAGTGATGGAAATTAGCTGATCATTAACAGAAATAAAGGGAGAATCTTGCATGTTGGGAGCAGAATATAAATCAGCAGGATAGAAAGCACATGCCTAGAGTTGGAAAAAAGCCAATGGCTGTACGACCTTTTTTGTGGTTGGTAATAGATTGCACACATGCACAATAGCCAGAGGTGGGGCACATAGTGACTTTATCAAAAAGAATCCTATTAAATGCACTGCTACATTATATATGCTCTATCCTGCAGCCAATATATCCTACTAAAGAATTTCACTCAGAGCGATGGCTTGATTAAGTTCTCTCTGTCAAAAATAGGTGAGCGCCCCAGGATCCACACATACCTAGGTATATTCCTTTTTGCAATGTCCTATTGCCTAGCTGAGTTCGCTACTCCTATCAAATGACAGATATTTTAAGGCAACCATTCAGTTTTCTACTTCCAAAATTGTGGGGTGCCCATGCCCAAATAGGTATATCTCTTTATTTCTTGGGTAAATATCACAAAACTATCAATAGATATCAGAGACTGCAAACAGTGCCATGTTGTATACCATTCTCCTGAAGTTACAGGCAGCACTGCCACACTAGTGCCAGAGTTAATATATTCTCAATCAATGGTGAATTGCTTAAGGGCAGACAGTTAGAAGGAGAAAAGTGGTGGGTTCAAGAGATATTGAAGAGAATGCATAGACATTAGAGGTTGGTACCAATTGTGTCAGAAGGCAAAAGAACTAACCCAAAGTGACATTGAGGTTTTTAGTTCTGTCAACTCAGTGGAGGATAGTGCCAATCACTGAAAGGAAATGTGGAGGGATAGATTCACAGGTGAAATTTATGTGCACATAGATGAACTGCAGGATTTCTAAGAGGCAGGCAGATTCAGAAATCATGCTCAAATTCTTGACATTTATGACTTTTAACTTTGAGATCATTACTCTTCCCCTTATGTAAGGCTTCACAAAAAATTCAATCAACAACCTTTAGTACACTAAAACAATTTCAACACAATGCATTGTGTGTGTGTGCATGTCATGTATGTGTGGAAGTCAAAAGCCAAATTTATGAAATCAGCTTTCCCTTCCTACTACGGATTCTGGAAATCCAAGTTTGGTCATTAGGATTATGAAATTAGCCTTTCTCCCTCTGAATCATCTTGATTGCTCCAAATTTGTCTTTTATAATGGCTTCAAAGGAGATATTTTCTTGTTCCTATATCTATTTTCTGCCAAAGTTAGAATACCCCCTCAGAAAGTGTTGATCAATCTTTCAATACAATGTACATGCAACATTTAGCTTGACTTTACTGACCACATTAATCACATCATATTCTAACATTTGTATCCAGCATCTTTGAATATGAAATCAGAAAGAGAAGCTTTTAACATTCTACATTTGCCACTTCCATGGGTATTTTCAGAATTTCTGTTACTGCCTGTTATTTCCAGATGGGAAATTTGAAAGACTGAACATACCAAGAGTAATTAAAGCCACTTGTTTGGCCTTTAAACATAACATACTTATTTGTTGTTAATTAGCTGTTTTACTCTCATTGAGCTTCCACTACCTTAGGATGATCTAGCCTTGTTGAGATGGTTAGGAGATGCTCTCCAGCTAGTTGGGAACATGGCTAGCACCTTCACTGTCCTCTCCTGGCTTCCAGAGCTATCTCCCAGCACAGACAGTAGTCTGCTAAGTCTGGAGCGGCACACCTGCATGCATCCTAGCAAAGACTGGCAGGAAATATATCTAATGGAAAGTTACATCTGTGAAGAGAATTATGTGTGAAACGTTCCCCTTATACATTATTGCTTTTGATGTGGTTTTGACATTTGAATGCAATTAAAATTTCAATTTCTCAGTGAGATCTTCCCTAGGTACCTTAGGTAAAATTTGAGTTTCACACAGTAATATTTTATATCTCCCTTGTCTGCTTTATTTTTCTTCTTAGCATTTATTACAATCTAATGTGCCATGTATTTTATTTATTTATTCTGTGTACCAAACAGGAAAGTAAGATCCAGAAAGTTGGATGACATTGTCTGTCTTGTTCAGTGCTATATCCCTGAGCCTAGAACAATGCCTAGACAGAAGTAGTAACAGAAAAATATGCCTTGCTGGGCAGTGGTGGAAAGCAGAGGCAGGGTGATTTCTGAGTTCGAGGCCATCCTGGTCTATAGAGTGTGCTCCAGGACAGCTAGGGCTACACAGAGAAACCTTGTCTTGGAAAACAAAACAAAAACAACAACAACAACAAAAATATGTTTCAAATGAATGAATTGTATATGCATATGGATTAGCATATTATCTGGTATATGCCAAAGACTCTCCAGATGGGAGATGTGTATATTAAATATTTGGTTCTATGTTGACCATGTGATTGTTTAGTCTAACTTGCATTCTTACGAGAGAGAGAGAGAGAGAGAGAGAGAGAGAGAGAGAGAGAGAGAGAGAGAGAGAGAGAGAGAGAGAGAGAGAGAACTTAGCAAATCAACTTAATCCAAACCAGGCACCATGCACTTTATTCAAACTCGTTTCTAATGGGAATGTCATTATGGAGAGCTGCATGCAGTATTCCCAGTTTCTGAGTCTATGGTTCCTCAAAGTTTTCTCTATGAGCAAAAATTTTCACCTATTTACTTTTTTCAGATTCAAATTCTCTCACAGTGAATGAGAAGGGGAGTGAATAAAATAGTTCTTCATTTTATACAGACTTGTACTTGTGTATGTCTACTACACAAAGTCTTGGCTGTATCACTTTGATCTGTTCTCGGAGCTTTGTTTTGGTGATTGAAACAAGCATGAAGACATTTGCAGAGTGTTATTAATGGCTTAGAAAGTGGAAAGTGTATCTGTCAAAACCAACTTGAGCTAGTTTGGTGGCAGGTCCTACTAAGAGGCAGAGAACCCTCCAAGTTTAAATTACGATGAGTGATCGATCCTGACAGTAAAGCTGAAAACGAAATTGACACAGAGTAAACATGACATTGAAATATTATCTTAAAATACTGAAAAGCTTCAGAGCAAATTCACTTATATATATAAGCAAGGAGAACTGGAGAAAATGTAAAACTTGATAGTGAGCCTTTCTTCAAACATGCTTTTTTCCTGTGAAGGTCAGGCTCATTTTGCCTGTTGTTACATCTTATGTTCCCTCACTCTATCCTTCAATATACTTTAATGATGGCTGGGGGAATTAGAAAGCTTTAAATTTAGGTCAAACCCTCCCCCCCAAAAAAAGAAGTGGAAGAAGTAATTTGAGTCCAGGACATACATATACACATGCATCATATATTCATGTGCTTGTGTGTGTATGTGTATGTGTCTCTGTGTGTGTATGTGTGTGTGTGTGTGTGTGTGTGTGTGTGTGTGTGTGTGTGTGTGTGTGTGTGTGTGTTTGTATGTGTTTATAAAAAACCACAGCCTGGTATTTTAAAATGAGTTGATATGACGCCTTAAGAGCTCTGGGTTAGAATCCAGCTTCTGTCTCATGCCCAAAGGAACATTACTCCATCTCTGCTTTGTGGTGCACTCTTAGTACTAAAGATCGAGTATAACAATTCCATTTGTGTTGCAGTTGTTCTGTACTATAAATAAGACAAGTGACTGGGTCAAGTTGCATGGAACAAGGTTGATAAAATTCATTTTGACATGTTCTCAAATAAAACTGCCCTGTATATTACACTGTGAGATTGAATTGTGTGTAAGGCCAGGAGGAGAGATGCTTGTAGTTACATTTTATAGATGAAACACTTTCAAGAATGTTGAGTGACTTGAAGTAGTCCTTAAGCTGAATGAAAAGCCTCATCTTCTGATGATTTGCTTAGTTTGTTATTGCTTATAAGTCTACCATTCACAGGCATTCTGAGCATCACATCTTGTGTGAGTATGAAAAAGACCCTGATAGAATTACTTTGCACTCTTTTCTTTTCTATAGACCTAATTACACCTTTCATGACCTATTTACTCACATCTTTCAGGAGCAGCTCCTTGCAGGAGGCACTATTCTTCCAGTATCAGCAAGAGCCTCTGCTCCATGAAGTTCCTAGCACAGTGAAATTGGTTAATTCTTTTAGTCAATATTCATGAGTACTATTATGCTCTCAATATAGTCTAGGAGCTGGAGCTACAGTCTCTTCTCAGGTTGCAGGAAAAGAAACACACCCAGCAAAGGCTGAATGAGTATGTAGTATAGACACAGGCATGAGAAAGAGCCAAGGTTTGATTCAGTCCTAATGTGCCCCTAAAAATCTTCCCAAAGATGTACAATCTGAGAGCATTTTATCTACCTGAAACCAATATAAGTGGGCCCACATGGAAAGAGATCCAGGTCTTGTTGGAAAAATTACCGATTTGTAACACCTAAGAAATTGTACAGCTGCTGGATTATTGAGATAGATGTAGGTTTTGTTTTCCCTCCCAACAACTGTGCTTCTTAATGAAAAGGGAATCAATTGCATTGTATCAATTGTATCATTGCACTTGTTGTGTATTAGAAACCAAGTTGGCAGATTTATGTATGACATGTTTTTCTTATGGAATTCTGTACAAAAATACATGTGAAATCATGCATATTCAGCTGGAAATGTTGATAGGGATACAAACAGGTATTAAAATTGATTTCATATATTTCAGTTAATAGGATAGCTAGTGATGAGCAAAATAATTTGGTAAGTAGTAAAGACTTTTAATCACACAGGCTAATGGTTTTTTTTAGCATATTCTTACTGCAATATTATACACCAGTGTTCTCTATAATGCTGTTTCTAGCTGGTCTTTAAAAGGGGTTGACAGATTGTAGCAAGAAACACATTTCAAATCAACTAGACACGCATAACATTGCTCATGATGTCTTGAAATTTTTCTGAAGGACCAAGGATCCACAATACACAAATTTGTGATTAGGTCTGCAGTAAGTCATAGTTTTGCATCACTCTGGGCTTTTCTTTTTTATTTAAGTTCTCCCCTAAAGTTTAACTTCAATTAAGTATGCAGTCCTGCAACCACCAGGATTTCTTGATACATTTGTGCACGGTAATCCTTCTTAAGCCTAGTGATTACAGCCACTGTCTATTTAGGCGGGGCTGTCTGACTGGACACATTTATTTTGTAAATCTGTCTCTCAGAGTTTTCTCTGGGTCTTGTTACTCTCAGTATGGCTGCCTTTCACAGGCTTCTGCAGTAGTCAGGTGAGAGAGGTACAGCACCCCCTGGAATGATGCGGCACAGTGCTTTGAATCTTTTCTCTTCTATAAATTTGCACTTAGTGAATGAACCCATGTATCCTAAGCATATAAGCTCAGTACAAGTTTCTAATATCTTTGGGCGGAGTCTGGAGGACAACTTTAAGAAAACATATGTCATAATCAGCAGGAATTGGTTTTATTTAGGGACATCTCGGTGGCATATTACCACATTTCTTGTATCAGGGCTGTGCTAGCATGAGCTAGACTGGAGTGACACGTTTTACTGGATCCACTATGATCTAAAGGAGACTGCAGAGCATGTCAACCAATGGCTTCATCCTGTGTCCCAGATACAGCCTTGATTAAAGGGTTATCATGTGTTCTGAAATTCATTTACCTATCAATTTTTTTACTTTATTTTTTATTTTTTTAGTTTTGATTATATATTTTCTTTATTTACATTTCAAATGTTATCCCCTTTCCTTGCCCCCCCATCCCATACCACCTCGCCGTGCTCACCAATCTATTCACTCCCACTTCCCTGCCCTGGCATTCCCCTACACTGGGGCATCAAGCCTTCACAGATCCAAGGGCCTCTCCTGCCATTGATGTCCAACAAGGCCATCCTCTGTTGCATATGCTGTTGGAGCCATGGGTCCCTCCTTGTGTACTCTTTGGTTGATGGTTTAGTCCTTGGGAGTTCTGGGGATACTGGTTTGAACCTAGGGCTTCATACACTCTAGGTAAGTGCTCTTCCCCTTACACCCCACCACATTTTTGTAAAAATTGTGACAGGGCTCTGCAGATCGACCAGTAAATTCTAACTTGTTATGCTATTGCATGGTCCTCCAGAGTGGCTGTGACCCAAAGCCTGTATTATCAGACCTAACAGCACTTCTTAACTATGTATTTCATTATAGGTATTCTTCTGGGTGCAGGACCAAAATATAGAGATGATACACATTGATTGAGGGACCAAAGATAATGTGAACACTCTTAGTTTTAGGGCAAATTTGGCTTATAAAAACAAAGTATTTTTTTTAAAACTGAAAACAGAAGTACTTTGAGTTGATAGAGAGTCAATGTAAACTGTGTTCATAAAACTTGTAAAAACAGGTGCCATTTCTATTTGTTTTGTAGACTGAGCTTAACCCAGTCCAGCACAGATCAATGAATGGGCAGCTCAATGTTTATGGAACAAATTGATTGAGTGATCCATGCCCCTGACTGTTCAGCTCTCATTGATCAGACTTCTCAGAAACACTGAAATCAACATGAAATTAGCATTATTTTACATATGGAATCATCTATTGCTTGCACTAACTGCATTGTGTATTTTACTTTCAAGGAATAGGACGGGCTCTTCTGAACCCCAGGAAACATGTGTCACCCATATGCAGAGACAACTACTGAGAGCCTAAACCAGGAAATAGGGACAGTGTGGTGTCCCTCCTCAGTTAGAGCTCTTGCTCTTCTACCTTTGTGGCTGTCTATTAACACCATTGCTGCTTGCAGCACATCCTGGGCTAGCTTGACCAATAACTCAGCCCATCACCCACAATGTCCACAAAGCCTCACTCGGGCCTACCTGCAAGCAAAGACCCAAGATTTCAAGGGCAGCACCAGAGCAACAGCTACTGCAATTACTGCCTTGTGAGGGCTGCACATGTGCAGGCAGCCCGTGTGCAGGGCAGCCCATGTGTAGGCAGCCCAGGAGCCCTTTCATGTTGGGCAGTGTGAAACAGATTGGAAGTTTGTCAGTGTCTGGGTACTCCTTGTTTACTTGGAGCATAGTCAGGGGTACATTGCAGCACACAAATACAATACTCTGTTTAGAAAGTGGAGCCAAAGTTTGGATTATTCTTTATTATGACAAACTATGATATGAAAAAACCCTGAAATCTCTTGCTATTACACATAGTATTTCCATCCCCAGTACCAGAATTACATTGAGTGACATCTTCATGATTAAACCTGGAGAGGAGCATGAATCTCTCTCTCTCTCTCTCTCTCTCTCTCTCTCTCTCTCTCTGTGTGTGTGTGTGTGTGTGTATGTTATATATGTATTTGATACGAATATCTGTTATGTTTCATAAACAAATGAAATGTATATGATAAGAAATAAATTTAATCATATTATGGAAAACTGGTGGAAAGATGTTATAAAGAAAACTAATTTTGGTGCACTTCATATTTCCATTTTTTTGTGTTTTATAACTTATTGCAGAGAACTGCAAAATACAGCTTTGTTCTAATGAAATATATTCCCCAAGTGACCACAGAAACAGCTGAGAAAGCTCTATGCTATGTATTGATTACCTGTAGAGATCCAATTAAATATCAGGAAACAACTTTGCAAGTTATTGTTCTGGTGCAATCTATAAAACAGGCTTTTATAAGATGTAATATAAGTTATGATACTTTTATTCTGAAAAATTTGGAAGTTCTTTCCCTAGCAGAGGATCATGTGGCAACTAATAGCTTCTGGGGACAGAGACTGAGGGAGCTTTACATATGGACCCTGACAGGATGCCTTCATTTGTGGGGATCACCTTACACCCATATACACTGACAGCATGAAGCAGACCCTGTGGGTTTTAAAAAAGATACGAATTTGGGAAGGAAAAGTGGTGAGGATGGCATGGGAGAATCTGGAGGGAAGTAGAAAATTGAGTGAGTCAAGCATTATCTTCATATATCAATAAATAAACAACTGGAAGTTGTTCTAATGTTTTATGGGTACTAGTATTTAGTGTTCTGATGGGTTGGCAAGTGGTATTTCCTCTGTTGACTAGGTGGTATTTAATTCCTCATTTACCCTCTTTTAAACTATTGGTTTTACATCTTAAAGTTTATGCACAAAGGCCACAGTCCAGTAGCAGCTGAAACATGTTTTAGTTAAAAGGACACAAAAGATGCGTGTAGATGGTAAATATCATCGACAGCAAATGGCATATTTATATTTAAAAAGCCTTTGTCTTTTATAAATTATTCCTGGTTGATGCACCAGTAGGTATGTGTTCTTTGAGGACATTGTCTCTGCTTTCTGCCTGACACTCGACGTCGGTGGCATGTCTCTCTGTAGAAAACTGTTCCTTGGGATGGCTCAGTAACACAAAGGGTTGAAAATTGATGGTGACATGTTCAGTGTAAAATCTATTTGTTGCAGCTAAAACACATCAAATAATGTGATTTAGTCTATTTTTAAAAATAATGAGTTTTGAAAATGTATTATTTCTTCTTTATAGATAAGTTAAAAATGGAAAATATCAAAAGCTACATAAAGCAAGTAGAGTGTCGAACTTCCATGAAGTACACAGCATGGTGATTCTAATCTTCACTTTTTTCTGTGTTCGCATCAGCAGAATTGTGTACGAGGTACACAGCAGTAGCATGATGGTTCTGTTATCTACCTTTTCTATGTTCGCATTAACAGAATTGCAATAAGTCAGCAACTGTACTTCAATGAAGGCTTGGGGATAAAAAAATAAAATCCAGTGTTTTAAATGTTGAAACTCCTTTGTATCTTTTCCCTTTATGTATTAACACAAATGTGAAAACAATGTGTGTGCTATCATGAGAATGGACCAAAGGGGATTTCTGGATATTTTTTTATGCAATCAATTGCCTAGCATTTATGACAGTATTTGATTTATTATGTAATAAGCAGGATATAACAAATATGCCCCCCACTCTAGTGTTAGACCTTCTGCCAGTGAATTTTAGAAATGCTATTCCTTTTTATTTGAAATGCCATTTTTATATTAGGTGACTCTACTTTAGAAAGATACCCCCCCCCAATAGCATGTTCTCTTCTATATGAGAATCCTGGCCTTAGTGTATAAATGTATATATTTTAATGGTCTCAAATGTGTGTAGTGCCTTCAACACTGGAAAGGAAGCTAAAGAAGAGGAGAAGCGAGAAGGTTGTATGTCACATGAAAGCAGAGATGGGATGGGGATTAGTGTGATGATGGACAGAGGACATGTGGGTAGAGGGATGTGGAAAATAGGAGGTACAGGTTCACTACTACATACTTGTGCTTAAAATGCCATAGTAAACCTCAATACTGCATATTAATATAAAAAATAGAACAGTTACATTTCTAAGGATTCATTGATATTAGAAGTTCTGGTTCTATATTAACGATATTACACAGAAAATCAGTTGAGGATGATTTGAATCCAATGAAATCATCTTGAAATAATGCGGCTATTACCCTGAACATTTTTAATATTTGAAATTTAGCATATCTAGAGAGGAACTGTAAAACTTCATTTTATATAGAGGAAATATAATCAAATGCAAACAGCATCAAGCTGGATGCAAGATCCGCCTTTATCTTACAGCATGCCAAAACTCCCACTCTATCCAAAAGCTGCTATGCAAACCAAGAACATGTGCTCCAGATGATAAGCGCTTTTAATATTCTTTTCACCGATGATAGTAACTTTTAACAATCTTAGTTTAGTGTTAAAGGAGGAGCCAGTCAATAATCTGTTTAAAACCAATAAAATATCCATCACTAACATCTGCAATCATGCTTAGATTTTATATTTGCTCTGGAGAAATCTGACTTGCATTCAGTTTCAGAATTTCTGTCACAGACATAAAATTAAATCCTCATCTACAGATTGAACACATGGGGGAAGGTGGTCCATTTAACCTTAATGTTGACTGGCTCTGTCCTATGCACTAGACACTACTTTAAGGGTTTTACATGTTATAAAATTAGTAACATTTGTTGTTTGCATTTAAAAAACCAGAACAGGATAAAACAAAAACAAAAACCAACAGTTTTTGTTTCATGCATATGTATACACTTTACTGTTGTAATTTAATTTAAACAGAAACAGGGTGAAAGTAAACAATTTTATTATTTCTGTATTTTTTAAATAACTTTTTTTGTCGGCATCTGCCTGCTTTTCTTTATCTTCAGTCTTTACTAAAACCTCTTTCTCTCTCCACTCCTCAGTCAATCATATTTTTTCTAACTTGTACTGTATCATATTAGCTGGATCTGTGCTGGTCCAATTTCCCGCTGGTGTTCTTCACAGGCCTGGCCAATTCTGCTCTATTATGGGAAGAAAATGAAGCAGCTGGGCATAGCTTCAGGAGTTTTCTATCTACTCCCTCCACAGAGGCAATCCAAAAGCCAAGACAGGTTCTTCAGTCCGGGCCTGATTTTGAAACAATAGCACATGGACACTTGGATGAAGCTCAGCTAGTGCCATTCTATTTTATGATTTATGGTCATTGGCATGCATTATTATGCAGTTACTGTAGTCCATCTTAGAGGGTTCTAAGTAAGCCGGTGACTAATGGTGACTAATGCCATTTACCTGTTTATTTAGTGGGGATAAACAGCTACAGTTTCATCTTTTCGTTATTCCAATAAATGCAGAAACATCAACAGGGAATAAAGCTTTCCCTGTGAACAGGACACTTTATTCCACTTGATTATCCAGATATGCCCTCTGCCTATAAATTACTCAACAATACGCTAAAAGTTTCTGTTCAAAACTTTCTTCCACATGATGAATTTGATAGATGATTTTCCCCTCCATGAAAGAAACCATACAATTAAATTTTGAATTCAGATTTTTTCTAAGAATATTTTTAAGAAAATATCATTTTTTGAAAACTTAATTTAGTTTTTATTTACAAGATGTTCTCCTGAGTTTGCCTTACATTTTGTACCTATTTTCAAAAAAAAAAATTCCTTAATGATCTACCTTTAAAAGGGAATTTTTTTTTTACTTTATTACGCAAACTAAGATACGCCATTTTTAAATTCAACTTTCTATAAATGCTAAATATGCTATGTAGCACTGGTGCTTGAGCATTCTAAAGGTAGGTATTTAACGACTTTAAGATGACAGGAACTTTACTGGTTGCCTCATATTATATTTTTTTCATGGCCACAAAAATAATTAGGAAAATAATTTGACTCTCTTATGAGGTTGCATAATGGTTATTGTAAGGGAAATATAAGTGAAACATCTGAGAGCTCTCAATTGTCATGGAGACATAATTATGTCATTCAATCCGGCTTTCTATACTCATGAGATTGGCAATTTTCATGTACCTACCCAAAGTTTACGCCTTTTTGCACATTCAGACTCAAAAAGCTTTCATTTGGGTTTTTGAAATCCAAGCTAAGCAATGATAATTAGAGAAAGAAAACGGCGGAGCACTTTGTCAAATCAGATGTGGTTTGGTTCCCTAAGCTTGAAAATCCTGAACAGTTGGCATGGTGCTAAAGAAATTACTTCCTGAAAAGACTCTCAGGCATTCATTATCCCATCAAATGATCCATAAAGTTGATCCCAAGGAATGCGGGATCAGTGACTGTTATTGAAATAAGTGTGGCTAACAGACCTTACATAACTTTTACCCCTCAAAAGATGCAGTGTGTGAATTGGTGTATTCAAAAAAGATATTTAATTTTCAGGCACTCAAGAAGTAACACCACGCCAGGCAGTGGTGGCTCATGCCTGCCTTTAATCCCAGCTCTTGGGAGGCAGAGGCAAGCGGATTTCTGAGTTCCAGGCCAGCCTGGTCTACAGAGTGAGTTCCAGGACAGCCAGGGCTACACAGAGAAACCCTGTCTCAGAAACAAACAAACAAACAAACAAACAAACAAAACAGAATGCAATGGTTAATGTTCTCGTCTCATCAAACAAAACTGCTAGATTTTTTTTTTCTGGGCCCTGTGATACTGTGCAATACTGCAAATTGAACTGGAATTATAGGAAATTGATGTGTAAATGGCTGGAGTAGCTATAAATTTAATAGTGAGAAGTATTCAGTTCAATGAGAGTTAAGCTTTGTGTGTGTATGTGAGTCTATGAAAATATTTATTGTAAAAGTATTGTATAATATCTGCATGGATTTTCATGCAATTATTTTTAATTCTTAATTTTAATTTTATTTTTTAGTTTTTTAAAATAATTTTTGTTGGTTATTTTATTTATTTGCATTTCAATATTATCCCCCTTTCTGGATTCCCCTCTGTAAACCCCCTATCCTATCCCCACCCCTGCTTCTATGAGGGTGCTTGCCCACCCACCCATTCCCACCTCACTGCCCTAGCATTCCCCTACATGGGATATCAAGCCTTCACAGGGCCAAGGGCCTCCCCTCCCATTGATACCAGAAAAGGTCATCCTCTGCTATACATATGCAGCTAGAGCCATGGGTCTCCCCATGTGTACTTTTTGGTTGGTAGTTTAATCCCTGGTGAGGATGTGTTGAAAGAGGAACACTCCTCCATTGCTGGTAGGACTGAAGCTAATACGACCACTCTAGAAATCAGTCTGGTGGTTCCTCAGAAAACTGGGCATAGTGCTACCCGTGGACCCAGCTATACCACTCTTGGGCATATACTCAAAAGATGTTCAAAACATATAACAAGGACACATGCTCCACTGTTTTCATAGCAGCCATATTTATAATAAGCAGAAGCTGGAAAGAACCCAGATGTCCTTCAACAGAGGAATGGATACAGAAAATGTGGTACATCTACACTCAGCCATTAAAAACAATGAAATGTTTGTTGTTGTTGTTGTTTGTTTGTTTGTTTTGTTCTTTTAAATCTGGTTGTGGTAAGTTTAAATAGACCTATTTATTCTGAAAAAGGGAAATGTAAACCATGCTGTATATCCATGGAAGAATATGATGTTTGGTTTTGTTTGTTGTTTTGTTTTCTTACAAGAATGACTTCATTGTGCTGAAGCAGAACATTAAAAGAATACATTTGTTAGGAGATCATTTGATGGTCCACAGCATTTCAGTTATCATTTAATAACTAGGCACATGAAAACATCCCGAGACGGTGATAATAGTGCTGGTGAACACACACAGGTCCTCTTCTATCTGTATAAGCTTGATATAAAGAGTTCACTGGATGCTTCCAGTGTCCTTGGTGAGATTTACTATGCTTTCTGATGCTGCATTATGTATGAGGCAAACTTAAATTACAGAAACATTGTGTTGTCTGCACATGTTCCCAGATCCAGAAAGTGGCAAAGCGAAACAGTATGACTTCAGCATATGTCACTAACCATGACTATTTGTGAACACAGACAGGGTCAGCATTTATTATCTGTAAATAGAAGAATATTCTATAAAGCAGCTGCTCAAGTCAGAGGAACTATTTCAGCTTGAAGAAGGCAAAGGGACACAAAGACTGCAGTCGTTTTTATTTAATGTCCCACGTGTCTTGTGCATCACCAACGCGGCTCCCTTTGAGAAGCAATCAAATCTTTAGGAAATAGGCCTAGTGAGGCTCAGCCACCAAGGAGTGTGTTTGGATTGGGTCCTTGAGATTCTGAAAATTTATAACACTAAAAACCCTGGAGGAAAGGAGTTGAGAAGAAAGAATTTAGCCAAGACTTGGAGACATCAAAACACACAATTTTACATTATAAGCTCACAGGCTATGCTGAGGTATGGGCTGTGTCTATGGTGAAACCCTTAACGAAGGGAGAAGTACTAGGACATATAACTCCTGGATATTTTTTGCATAGACTTTGTCCCTTAGAGTTCTACTTAAGAAAATCAAGTGTTACCCTACAGTAGTCTACCTACTTGAAATAAGGAATATCAAGCATAGGATATTTGCTATAAATTCAATTTGCCAACTGTCAGAGAATGAAATATACATATTTAAATTTCAAAAGAAAACCCCCAAAACATGTGGAAGTTTCTTTTGTGAAAGCAACGTTTTCCAACTTTGAGGCCAGCTCAAATCACCTGTGCTGTCTTAGAAAAGCATGCATGAAGGAAAGTATTGGGCACAAGTCCCAGCTGTCACTCACTAACTGTGCAGCTACTGACATGAGTTCAGCCGAAATAGCCAGAGCATCATCCATGTACTTGGTGAGTGAAAATTCACCTATGGAATAGTACTTGTAACATGTCACACAAACAATATATTTCCACTTTTGGGTAATGGTGTTTAATCACAATGAGATAGGAGCACAAGTTGTATTGTACTCTTGCATAGTAGGTAATTGCACAATCATGATATTGTTATCTTCAAAAAACTAGAATAAAGAACTGTGGAAGTCTTTACCAAGAGAAAATGATAAACATTTGAAAAATTAGTTAGATTCAACTTGATAAAAATTATCCAATGTATATATGTTTAAAATTTTACATAATTCAATAATATTTTCAATTTTAAATATAATTCAGATTCTATATTTCCTAATATTATTATTTCAAAAAATGATGGTTGTGAAATTATATTCTTAAAGAACCTAGGTAAGCTATACTCCAGGTATAATGCCCCTTCACACATATTTGGGTATCTTCGAGATACAGTAATGGTTCATATTTTGCCTCATAATCTTTTATGCTTTACAGTGGTCCAGACTCCCTATATTTACAAGGCAAGGTTTTTATATGAAGCACATAGTACCATAATGCCTTCCATTTGTTACTTTGTTTATGGCAACATGTCTATATGAGAATATATTGTATGCAACAAACAATAAAGAAGATAAAATGAAAATAGATTTAAATGTGAATGCAAACATTTGCTTTTAATTAGAAACTCTAATATGATAAAAACAAATACTTCCATAAGATACAGCAATGTGCACATTTGCCTCTGGAAGCAACTCTATAATTACAAGGACACTGAAAACCTAAGTTTTCTGAGCACTGCTTCTTTATTTCTTTATAATTAAACATATAAAATGTACTTTTTGGAAGAAATTTTATTAAAATACATAATGTCAACAATGAATAAACCATTACATATATATTTTAATGGGAATTGAAAGAAAGATTTTTTTGATGGGGTTGTAGGATACTTCCAAGTTTTCCTTCATGTATCCTTATTTTAAAAATCATTAAGAGTGGTTAATTATTACATTTTTTCATACTTAAGCATGATTCAAGACTATTTCTCAAAATTTATTTTGATGTGAAACATGGCAGAGGAATCAAATGACAATGGAGAAAAATTAGATTAGTGGAATGCACATCATGAAAGATTAAATGTGAGCAAGACACTGACATTCCTTTACTTGGGCATTTGTAAGCATAATTGTCTTGCCTTCCAATTAAAAGAGCATCGGATATAATTAAATCTCTTGGTCACCTGAACATAAATTATACATTTCCCATTTGTCTGATTTTTATTACTGCCTTCTCTTCAGGTTGTTGATATGCAAATAATGTAGAAGTGATAACTATTGTTCAGATGAAAACAGACAGTATTTGGGGCAGACACTGCTGCTTAAACCTCTGTAGGGTATTTCTACTTCTGCTTTTACTAGAGATGCTCAGATTTCATTTTGGTTTGGTGTTTTGGGGATCAAAGCATGAATTTTATTTGGAATATAACAGCCAGGCTTTTGCAGCAGTTAGATGATCGGAGGTTGAGGCTGTTCCTCATGTGGTAGGACAGTGACTGGCATCATGGATCTCTCATTAGATGACAATAATCCACTGTCACATGTCCTTTAGGAAGGCACAGAGGATGCAGCTAATTTCCAACAGTGATGCTAAGGACACTGCCTAGGTCTCAAAGGAAGTCATGTGAAGGGAAGTTTCTTTTTCCTATTTCTGTTTCCTCTTAGCATGGGCCATTGCCATAGGATAACACTGGACAAGAGAGGACT
>NW_022196894.1:85678906-85751406 GCF_008632895.1 Mastomys coucha
GAAGTCAGTCTTCCCTTCACATTAAGGAAGCCAAAGTGGATTAAAATCTCAAGTATTACTAGGTTTAATATTAATATCTATAAACTCAGGCTCCTTGTTTCAGCCTTATAAAATTACTACACACTAGGCAGTAGCATAATAACAGGAAGGTAGTGTGTTAGAGTTACAGGGACTGATATATTGATAAAATAAAACATATAAAGTATATAATCTTTATGATGTGTATGCATTTGTTTTGTACATAATATCATGTGTTTGTATATAAAAAATACTGCAAAATAAACTGCAGTCATATACACAATCTCAGTTGTTTCTATAAAACAGAATGATGTTTGTGTTTTCCTGTAAATCAATCTGAATCTGATGTTATCTATTTGTGTTCAACCTGCTTCAAAGGGAGAATATTTTCTTTTCTGTGCACAATTTAGTATGCTCTCATGAAATGCTTCAAAGGTGAATTTCAATATAGGCTAAGAAAATATGCCTTATGTATTTTCATTTAAGTTTTGTGAGGTACTAAGCCCTGTGTCTGAAATTAACAAAAATTGTGTCTAATATTGATCAAGTTTGCTTGCTGATATTGCCTAATTTTGCTGATATTTTATCACAGTGCTAGGCACAAAGAAATGTCCATCTATGCACTATTAATATTTCATAAATAGTAACTTATGCTCTGTTTTTACACTGACATTAGAAGAAAGCATGGGAAATAATACAATCTATTCCTCAAGGTTTGCTGACTCTTTCTGGGTGCAAATCATGTACATTCCTATAATCCCCCTTCAGTAGTTTCTCAGTGAACTGAGTATAAAACACCATTACCTTGCTGCAAGTAATGACAATTGTGTGTATGAACTTTAACGACTTAACCTAGAATGATTTTGAAAAACTCTACATATTTAAAGCCAATGCTTAAAAAAAAATCATTAGAAGTCAAAATAATCTCAGAACATACAAATTCTAATACATTTTTTATTGTTTAGTACTTCATATCTTTTCATCAAGTAATTTGACCTAACCACTAGTGTTTTATTTTGGTAGGAACATATTTGTGATTCTACAAGATTAAAGACTAGTCTCCCTTGTCAAACCAGAAAACCCCCCAAAACAATTTCTTTTAAACTAAAATAAGGAATGGAGATGAATCTATTCAAATTATACACCAACACGAGCATGCTTTCCCTCCTGAGGTGAGAGATTGCTTTTAAAATAAAACTCCACTATTTGAAGGGATGAGTGAATAAAAAGAATGATGAAAGACAGATAAATTATAGATTATAGATAGATGATAAATAGGTGATATAAAAAGAAAGGTAGGTAGATAGATAGATAGATAGATAGATAGATAGATAGATAGATAGATAGATAGATGATAGAGATAGAAAGGTAGACAAGACAGACAGGTGAATGGTTGGATATGTGGATGGATGGATAGGTGGATGGATAGGTAGATAGATGGATAGATAGATAAAGATATGGATATAGATATAGAATGATATAGATATACAGGCAGAGAGACAGACAAATGGACATACACAATGATGTTTAATTTTGGATGCCATTACATTTGGAGCTAGATTTACCTTAGAGACTAAGAAAGTGGGAGGAATATCTGGACAGAATACTGTAACAGGAAAACTCTCTCCAACAGTACACAGTATCTTCCAATAGTGTCCTAATGCAAGTCTGATAGAGGGGAAATATGTTGCTTTTTGCCTGTTTGCTTTTATAGCTTGCAGGTGAGTCTATCTACCATCTACCCTGTTGCTATCATTGCCTCTGCTGCTGCATCTACAGCTGTCATCCTATCCTGACAGCAAAATTTAGTGTCTTTGGGCTTTCAGTGTGAACTCAAAACCAATGGTTCTCCATTAGTCCTTTTGGCTTGCTGTGCCAGGTTGTGACTGCAGAGGCATCTAACATGTAAGGAGGTTTCCTCTTGTGCTCTCAGCCTCTTCGTGTGAAGACAGCTGTTGTTAGACAACCCAGTCAATATAATAAACCCCCTCTAATATGCATTTACTCTATTTGTTCTATTTCTCTAGAGAACCTTGAGTCATATTGATATCTAGATTCAACAGATAAGGGCCGGAGGGGTGGCTCTGAGGTTAAGAGCATTGACTGGTCTGAATGGTCCTGAGTTCAAATCCCAGCAACCACATGGTGGATCACAACCCATCTGTAATGAGATCCAAAACCCTTTTCTGGTGTGTCTGAAGACACCTACAGTGTACTCATATACATAAAATAGATTCAAAAGATAATTAATAAATAAATAGATAAAAGATAAATAGATACATACACTGGAAGAAGACGACAGATGGTCGGACAGACACTGTGTCATGATTGGGTTACTGACTTTGTGTTTTTTTCCAGGATTATTACTTGGGGACGTGGCATTGACTTATATGTTAGGGTGTTGTGCCAAGGTATGATCCAAAATGGGTGGCAGATGTGCTTTCTTTCAGTAAATGAAAACAAGACAATTAGGAAAGAACTGGGAATGGAGACCCAGCAGAGCACAGGTGCATGCTCAGTGGGAGTGACTTCAGAAAAGAGTAAAAATAGAAATGAAGAGTCTACTTCCAGATTCCTTCATGTATGTTAATTCTACCCCACCACAGAGATGGTCCAAGATGGTGCACAATGTCCTCCTGAGACACAGAGTCCTGTCAGCTGACCATTGATGTCATGAGCTAGCAGGCTGCTCCTGCCCGGTCCTCCTTCAGGTCTGCTGTGCCAGCCATGTGCAGGTGCGTTTCTCACATGTAGATCATCTTTCTTTTCTCTAGTCAGTGGTCCATTATCTTTTACAGAGCATGATTTTGTGGAATAACTACCTTGCTAGACCTCATGCAGTGTGGTTGACTTACTGGGATTTGCATCAGACTCTTCTATGTGTCTAAGTCTACTTAAACTTGTGATTTTGTTTTCTCATGTTTCATCTTATAGGCCCATGTCTGTGCAGATGAGATTCAAGTGGACATTTTTATCAAAGCGTCCCTTGGGGCTTAGCTCAGTATCTGCATGCTGTCAGCTAGATGGATCAATGAAAAAGCCCTGAAACCACAAAAATTCAAAACAATATGAGTTAACTCCTTAATGTCTTACACTAAAAAGGTATTCTGGTCTTGACATGTTTTCAGTATATTAGATGATTCAATTTTTATTGTAAACCAGTTCTGAAATAGCACAAATCATTTGTCTTTTCATATAAAGAGAAATATGTAGTAAAGCTCAGAAACAAATACAAAGTCATCCTTCAACTGCTGTGCAGAGGTTAGTATGCATGAACTTCCAATCTCACTCATTAAAAGTATTCAAATAACACAATGCCAAGAAAGTAAAATTTTGATTACTAGAAAAATAAAACATAAAGACAACCAAAGTGACTAAAATGATAAGAAAAAAGAAGACAAGATATTTAAATGCATATGTATGAATATTAAAATATTTGATGCTTTTGATGTTTTTACAAGGAAATATGAGGTATGCAACCTAATTAAAACAAGTGTCAAAATTCAGAAAGAAAAAGAAAAAATTAAGCAAAAATAGTAAGCATGAAGATAAGATTTTTAAATAAACTGTTAATAAAATAAATAACTGAATACTTAGATACAAAATGTTATTAAAAGTAGAAACACATTGACAATGGAAAAAATATCCACATAAACTTATTATGTCAGTTGTAACCACTTGATAATACATTCTTGCTCTTTCTCATGAATCAAGAATGGGAAACAAAACAGTCTATGTTGCTTTTTGATAAGGTTATAAATAAACCCACTTTGCCTTTTTGATTTTTAAAGCAGGTGGCTTATTGTGTTGAGACAGCTCTGAAGTTGATTACTGCCTTGCGTGACATTCTCTGTCTGACATATCAACATCTTTCTTTGAGATTTTTTAGAAAGCAGCCTTGCCTTAGACTGGTCACAAGAAAATACATCTCCTAATCATATGAAAGTAACTCTCAATGCAGCAGTCTTTAGACTGATTAGATCGGTAGCATTTCACTGTGGTTGATGTTTTTATCCTAAAGCCCCATGTCTGTGGACCATCCAAAGAGCTAAAATTGAACTTCCTATTTCAAACTTATTTTGCTTCCAAATGTCACAATTACTTTCTTCCTAACCTAAGTTTTGTGAAAATCATGGAATTTGCATTTTGACTAGTAAACCTCCTCAGGTTTAGAAAACAGGGGAAAAGGACCTACAATCCACAACACAGCTGATCCTGTTGACATTAAATTAACACCTGTTTCAAATGAAGCACATCTTTCTGGATGCACATTCATCATGTAGATGTGATTTTATTGTGTATGGCAAGAGTTTTATGATAAAGCTTATTGCCACAAGTTGATTTAACGGATTCAAGTGATTGTTTTATGTACATAGCTTCACCTCTGTGGGAATCAGAAATTCAGGTACTTGGACCTTTAAATGAAAAACTCTCTGATAGTGTATAGGATCTATAATATGCACTTTGACATTTTGAAAGATATTTAAAATTGTTATAAGATAAAAACATTTCATAATCTTGAATTATCATGAACTTGCTATGCAATCCCTATAGGTTTTTTTCCTCTTCTAAATTTCCTCATTTCAAAAGCAGGCATAATATTGGTCATCTAGAACTGGTAATAAAAAAGAGATACTATTTATTTCTAAACTACACAGCCACCAAGAGTGAAGCAAACCATTATACCTGCAATGGTTGCCATGACTTTCTTTATGTACTAACTTCATCCCCAACACAGCTTGTTATTTTTCATGAATGTACTCAGTCTCCAACCCAAGAGAAACAGATATTACACCATTTCACAGTGCATAAAAGAAATGAAGAGAAGTCACACAGGTCCCCACACAGTGACAGGTAGAGTTGATATGTAAATGTATGTTTATAATTAGCACTTGAATCATTTCATATTCATCAGTGTATGTTCACATTTCTTTTATTTAAGTTAAAATGCGCTGAGAGCAAGATAAAGTCTCACATCATTTTGAATCTTCCATAGTGTGTATTTAATGTGTTTTATGGATCTTTGCTTATTAAACACATTCACAAAAATTCACGAAAAGTGAGCAAGTAACTGAAAAATAAGCAAAATGAGCAAATTGATAATAAAAACCCAGTGCGAATGCTGCTTTATAAAAATGTACATTAAGGAAAACCTAGAAGAAATTATTTTATATAGATGGGAAAATCAACTGGACATATCTCAAGCTATAGTATCATGTTACCTTCAAGATTTTATTGTCCTGTCAACAGAAATTTTTTCAAACTAGAGGGAGAGGACATTTCCATTGGAGGTGATATCTTCCCAGACACTGCAGTGGACACACACACACACACTCAGAGTCACTCACATACATACTCATACACAAACACTTACACCATCACTCACACAGGCTTTCACACACACTCACCTCACAGTCATTCACTCACTGACATAAACACTCACACTCCCTACTCACATGCTCTCCATTTTCACATGAATTCTCACACATACTCACAATCATATGCACACACTCACATACATCACTCTCACAGGAACTCACTGCCACACACATGCTCACACACACTCACATTTACACTTACACTCATATACACTCACACACACAGTCACACACACACACAGACACACACACTCTCATAGGCACTCAAATACACATTCAGTGAAGGTACAGGTGCTCAGTAAGTGTGTGAGAGGCTAAAGAGGAGCTCCCTCACATTTAGAAAGACCTATAAACCACCAGAGAATCTGTGCAATGGCTGGAGGAGCAGAAGACAAAACAGAGACTGACAATGAACATTGGGAGGAACTCAGCAGTGAGGGACCAAAGGATGTCAGTAGCCAAGCCCTATTCTGTTATTAGTTTCTAGTACGGCTGTCTTTCTTTTTGGCTAAAACAGTGTATAACACAAGATAAGAGAAACTTCTTATTGAACTCCTATGTCCAGCAGTGGTTTAAGGGTGATGGGGCAATCAAGAGGAGCAGATAATATTCCTCCGAGAAAAGTTTATTCTTAATGGAAATATGGCACTGGTGATGTCAAGGTTAGCCTCTGCACATGGACAGAACACATCCAGGCTCTTTATAATAAGAATGCCTTCGGTGATGTGAATACAGGTGAATCTCAAAGAAGCCCATAAGTGTGTGTTAATATAAGAATGCCTGGATGAGAGCTTTATTTTCTTGAATTTGAGAAAACTGAAACCACGTTCTGGTCCTTCTCTGTAATAATTTTTAACTGAGCAAAGGCAACATTCTAGAAATCACTTGTGGATTCTCAAGAACTTGCTATTTGTCTACGAACATGGGGTACACTCACTGCTACATATTGTTTTTTGACTCATCCATAAGACCATATTCCTAAAATGTCTTTTGTTCCTATAAACCGTGAAATTGTCTAGACCTATACTGTCCTTAACAAAGCTGAGCTGCACTTCAGCAGGGGTAGCATTACTGGATGACACTGATTTTCACAAGGTATATGAATGAGTAAGGACTTCCCAGTGCCTCCATTTTCTTAATTGGTAAAGATCAACAAAGTTGTGAAAAACCTCTTGAAGCTTTCATTCATGTGTCCTTTGATCGAAGGAGGGGTCAAGAAGAAAGACAAGACCAGAGGTACAGCAGAGGAAGAATCAACAGGGATTTAAGCAAAGAGAAATCTTTTTTCTTTGATTTTTCTCCTCCAGGAATTATCTACCTTGCTTTCTTTGTTCATAGTTATTTATGAGATAATAAGAACATTATATTTCATTCCTCCACTTCTTCAAAGAAAAGGATTAAATTTTAATCCCTTGGGAACATAGCCATTGGTTACATAGAATGGCAATTTTAATCAAAGAACTAGTTTCATTTCTCCCCACTAGACAGATGTATTGGACACTGATGGCATATACACCATCAAACAAAAGATCTAAATCATCTATGAAGGCTCAGACTGCCCACTCTTCAGGTGCCACCTGCCTTTATTGACTCAGCTCTATTCTCTCCTAGTAATTATGTGCTCTCCTGGTAGATCACATGTAGTCATTTTTATACCAGAGGGGTGTCCTTGGCTTCCTGAAATTTTGTCAGTCTTTGCCTAAAATAATCCGCTAATTTTTTTTTTTTTTTTAGTTTTGTAACTCTATGGCAAAGTTCTTTTTTTTTTCCCGCTAATTTATAATATTACTCACTTTGCAAATGACTCATTATTTGTGTGAGTTAAATTCATGCATATGAAATTCTTCATTGTAAACTCCTTGAGCACACAGTTACTCATATAGATTGGACAATCACATTCATATGTATATGGAATTTGTGCACTGTAAACTCCATGAAGATGTGGAGTAATTAATGTAGATTATGTGATTGGTATGTTGAAGTTGAAGTGTTTAAAAAAAGTATAGAACTTCACCACAGAGCGTGCTGTCCAAGACATATCCCTGAATTGATGTTAAGTATTATTCCATATCTTGTTTGTGGGCATACTTAAGAAAATATGTCATTGATTTTTTTCTGTGAAATAAGGTTAAGAAGAATACATGGCAAACCTATAAACTTATTCTTAAGTGTAGTACTGTTTAACATTTTGGGAAGGTTAGTTCTTGGCTAGGAGATACTGGTCCTGTGTTTCGTGGTGTGTTAGCAGTATGTTTGGCCATGGAAGCTCTCTCTCCCGCATGCAGAAGCAAACAGAAATGTCTCCAAACATTTGTAAATGGCTTACAAAGAGGAGGCATGTTGCTTGTGGCTGAAGAGTACTGTTTTGAGAGAAGGATTTGAATTAATATTTATTCCACAAATAAGGTGCTACTGAAACATGAGTGTGAAGCTTTTCTAATCTACCTTGCAATGGAAAGGAGAGTTTGGCGGCTAATCTTCATGGCACAGTCCACTGAGAACATGATTAATTCAAACTGCTGTCATTCTTAATGGTTTGATTTTACAGTTTTGCAAGTATCTTATTCTGTAATCATTCCCTGGGGGTTCTCAAGTAGAAATTGAGTCTTTATAAATCAATAAATAATCGGCCAGCACAAGTCAGACTCATAATATCTAAACTTCCATTCACATTCTTTATGCTTGTAATTAAGTCTTTTGAATGTGGCTTTGTTTCTCAGCACATAGCTCACTTTAACATGGGTATGTAAATTAAGGTGCACCAGAAGCATGGAAATTAAAATTAGGCAAGGTCCTAAAACAAACCTAGTTGCAGTAAATTGAGAATTTTAATGTAATACTTGCTGCTCACTACACACTCATATCTGTCTGTTTTGTTTTGTTTGAAGATATACTAACGTAGTTCTTGTAGGTAATACTGATGTTCTGTAAATAGAAGTAGATCAATGAAAGGACTGGAAATTAGTCAAGTATGTAGTCTACTAAGGCAATTAATTAGAAATTGTTTTAATAAAACACTATTTTTCCTCCCTAGATAAAATATCATTTTCCATTTATTTGATTCAATACAGAAGAATCTTCTCTTAGCTTACACAACAGTTGAAGGGGTACATTCTTACCTACTACTTTGGAAAAGTAGTATATGGAAAATATTATGTAAGGCAAATAATACACCCCACAAGACACTCAAATTTTAAGGTACACCAATAAAAGCAGTAGCATATTAAATAGCATATTAAAAATTTTTGTAATAATTTCACTAATGATTTGTTTGTTTCTTTAATACATGACCATCACTATAAAAATTAATTTATCCCATGGAGTAATTCTGATTTTAGGAATGCCTTACTAATGTATTCTTTCTTCTGTTATTCACTACATAACACTCTACCATATATAGAGCTTTCCATTGTACAGAACGATTCCGTATTTAACAATGTTGATAGGTGGTGTAAACCTTACTCCGCATACATTTACTCCTGAGAGGAGAATCCTTATGTTTGCTAGGAGTGTTCTTGTCCAGTGGACTTGATTCCTCTTTCTGTACCTTTTAACTATTTATTTGATGCTACAATTTGTATTTATTTGGTTTGCTCTTGAAAGACAAATGGAAACATCGTCTTGGTTTCAAAAGGACTAAAGTTTTAGACTGACCATCTTTGCTGTTAGACTGTCTGTTAATTTTTGAAAATCAGTTCCTGTTTGTAGACTTGGAACCATTCAGTTAACTTGAACAGTTTTGGGGAATCATGTGAAGTGATGACTATGAAATACCTTTTAACTTTAGAAGAGTGTTGAATATCAGTGTGACACACAAGACCAATCTACAGAGTGAGAATCATTTATTTATTTATTTATTTATTTATTTATAATTTATTTACTTATTTTTACAAATCTGTGTTACCCATAGAGTGAATACTTTTTAGTGTGTGTATGTTGGGGGCAGAGGTCAATCTCAGTTTTTCCCTTTATTTCTTGGTATCTTTTTTTTTTTTTTTAATATTCTGCAATGAATTTGAATTTGGATTATATTTACCCCCTATTTCTTCCTTTACTGTCTTCCAGAGCTGCAGTCACCTCCTTATCCCTTCCCCACTTTGTAACCTATTTTATTTTTTTTTTTAGTAGTCCAGTGACTCCAATTTGTGTTGTTCATAGATTTCTGGGTGAGAAGCCATCCACTTGATCATGATGGGCCTGCTATAAGGTGCATCCTTGATGCAAGTAGACAAAGAGACTCACCCTCTCTCAGATACCCTCAACTGTCCATACCTCTTCATCTAGGAGTGGGAACTACAAGGTAGAATGATGACTGGACTGAATCTGTGCAAAAACAGCTGTTGAGAATTTATGACTAGAGTATCCAGAAGATACTGTTTGCTCTGGTCATCATGATCCTCTGTTTGGACCTCCCCACCCCATCCGTAGTGGTGCGTGTGCCTTTGGGGGAAAGTTATGGAAATGATCCATTTGTAGATGAGCACTCTAATGACCAGTCATGTTTTTGTTTTTGTTTTTGTTTTTGTTTTTACCAATCATGGTTTTTTTGTGCAGGGATGCTTGCCTACTGAAGAATGAGAGCCACATAGAAAGATAGAAACACAGAGCGCAGTCTCACATTCCTGGCCATACCATCCGGAGTTCCCGACTGCTCCTGATCTACTCTGATGTCTACCTTCTTGTTTGACCCAGGCTCCCACTGAATCTAGAGATCATCTGGACAGGGAGCCTCAAAGATCCTCCGCTCTCTGCCTCCCCAGCCTTAGGATTATAGACACGTCAGCATGTCTGGCTTTTGATTTGGGATCCAAACTTAGGTCCTCATGACTTTGTGGCGGGTAATTTGACTGAGTCATGTCTCTAGGAGCAGGGATTACCACCCTTTGATACCCCGGAAAGGATTCAGTAAACTGACCTACGTGATTCTGTATCATGTATACATGTTGACAGGTATGTGATCGAGTCTTTGTATAGGAAATTTGACTTCTCCCTTTGATCCGCTCTGCACTATGCTTTGGATAGAATCAGAAATAAAGTGCTGATTTATAATGTTGAATTCCCCTTTTCAAAGGCCCTGAATATCTTTTCTGGGCTCCACCCATATTATTACATTTCATCTAGAAGTGTCAGTTTTAAGCATTTCCTAGTCAGCTACAGTGAATAACTTCTATTTCGGCACAACTCTTATGTCTTACATTTGTGATAATGCATTCAAGAAAAGGGACTAGATAAAAACTGAAGAAAAAAATTGCAAGGGAAACATAATGGAAGGAAGCTATCATTTACTCGATTTGTAGCTCGCTGAAGCGGTTTACCGACATGACAGGGATCCGTAGATTACCAAATTGCTTTTTCCCCTGCTCAAGTATAGAGATAGGGGTTTGAAAATGGGCTACATTGTGGAGTTTTAATAAGCATTTGCTAACTCTTTCAGTAAAATAGCAGAAAATTCTACAAAACTTAGTCTGTTTTATTTTATTTTCCCTCCCCCCACCTCTCTTTCAGCTTTCTGTTTTTGTTCCAGGATCAATTCAGGAAGCTCACAAACTCTGCTTTAGGTTTTGTTTGCTGGCTTTGGAATTTTAAACATGGTGTAGCTCTCCAGAGTATGTAATATAAAAAAACATGGGCAAACTTGGCATTCAGGACACAGACCAGCCAACAACATTTAAAGTTATTCCCCTTTAGCCCTTTAAAATCAATAGTCCTGTTAGAAAGAAGAGTTTTTTTCTAAGAGGAAATGATGAGGATTATGGAGGAACATCTAAAAGATTCAGAGAAGATAAAGGAAAAGTTAGCTTAATTACCAAGGAGACTATGCAAATTAGATTCTAATAAACAAAGGCATGCAAAAAGAGCAAGTACATATAATATCAAAGCAAAACAAGAGAATACAAAAGAGAAAATTGTTTTCCAAGCAGGATACAACTGTCTCTCTCCCCCCCCATGTGTGTGTGTGTTAGAGTGAGAGAGAGAGAAAGAGAGAGAGAGAGAGAGAGAGAGAGAGTAGAATAAACCTACAATGTGGCGAGCTTTATTTTAAGATTACTATAAGACCAACTAACCACTCAAAACCCTAATCTCACCATGGTAAACTATGCAAACTTTGCTCTAGCAGGAGACACAGTTCCTAACTAGCCTTTGCATTTCCTTGGAACACACAATATTTAAATTTTGTGCCTCAGAGAGATTAATATCCTAATTTTTCCCATTATTTTTTCTTATAATGGCTTTTTATCAATCTTGACAATGTTTATATCCCCTCTTTTTCCAGTCTTGATGAATGCCTATCACCCATTTGTGTATTGATTATGAAGTTACAAGTATTTTCTGAATCAAACATGGGCTCTAAACCCAGGTATTTCATCTACACAGACAACATGTGATCTGTATAGACATTGCACATCATTTGGCATTCTCAGTTTCTCAGAACTTCCCATCTTTATTTCTGATGTTCACAATGTGTTAATGCACACTCCATCACCACCTGCCTCCTTTGACTTTGTGCTATTTACCTGAAAGGGAGGTTGGTGTAGTGACCTACAGTGTTTCGGTTCTTCTGGTGAGTTATCAGAGCAAATCAAGATACCTGAAAATCTACAATGAGATGTTTCAGAGAAGTTGCCCCTCCCTCAAATGCTTGGAATCAAATATAGGATCCTGTACATGCTAGGTGTGCAGACCCCTGGGCCACACCTGCAGCCCCTAGGGAAGTGTTCTGACTCTTTGGAGAAATGATACCTTGGGAAGTATCATGTGGTGTCTTCCCAAGGTATCCCATAAATTTACATTTAGTACTTCCTAGTAGCAAATGTGTGGCACATATTAGAAACTTACTGCACGGTCACTATCTGCAGTATCATATTGTCTCCCTTTATTTTGATATAGAATGAAGGTCCCACATAATTTTCAGCCTAAAAATTCCATATTTTTTCTAGCAACAAAACTCTCTCAACTCTGGGATATGTCTTGTTTTTCCATCTTCCTTTAGTTATCTGAAAGTGAAGATATAGAAGATACATATTTTTTCTGGTCCCTTGGATTTCTTTTTGCAGAGAAACTCTCCTGTTTTCATCTTCACACTCTCCTTTGGATCGTTAGCAAGTTTTATCAGATTGTAATATCTGTATCTGGCCTCTGTGAGCCTCTGAAATATTTTTAGAATAAGAGTAGCTATAAATATAAGAATGAATAAATGAATAAGAAAAGGGTGGAGAGAGGGCAGAAACCAAAATTAAATCCTCAGCCTCAGAAGGGAAAAGGAAAGGTCAAAAGCTGCTAATAACTCTAACGTCTATTTGAAGGATGACCTCACATGAAACAAGACAGCACAGACTGCAGAAACTCGGCAGAAAACTTGCCTCAGCATGCTTTCCAGGAACTGTTCAACAGTCTATGTCTTCTACAAATACCACATTAGTCAGATGTCCTCCTCTCTTGTCTTCCTCATGCTGACTTTAGGGCAGGCACACGATTTCTATACTGCCGTCCAGGCTTCCTTTCTGACATTCTAGTCCTATGGCATTTTCATAAAATGAGTAATATATGTGACAAAGTTCTCTGTGCACATACATGCTCAGCCTATGCAGTGGAGAACACTTGTTAGAGCAATAAAAAGAATGTAGGCAAGATACTGGGGAGATGACTAGCAGTTAAAGGCGATAGCTGCTCTTCCATAGAATCAGGGGTTTGATTCCTCATATCCACACAGTGGCTAACAACCATCTGTCACTCCAGTTTCAGGGGATCAGACACACTCTTTGGGCTTCTACGGGCACCAGGCACAAAAGTACATACATATTACCTTAGTCAGGGTTTCTATTCCTGTACAAACATACAGACCAAGAAGCAAGCTGGGGAGGAAAGGGTTTATTCAGCTTACACTTCCACATTGCTGTTCATCACTAAAGGAAGTCAGGACTGGAACTCAAGCAGGTCAGAAAGCAGGAGCTGATGAAGAGGCCATGGAGGGATGTTACTTAGCAGCTTGCTCTCTTATAGAACCTGGACTACCAGCTCAGAAATGGCACCATCAACAATGAGTCTTCCTATCCTTGATCACTAATTGAAAAAATACCTTACAGCTGGATCTCATGGAGCTATTTTCTCAAGGGAGGCTCCTTTCTTTGTGACAACTCCAGCTTGTGTCAAGCTGACACACAAAACCAGCCGATCTATCTATCTATCTATCTATCTATCCATCTATCTATCTATCTATCTATCTATCTATCTATCTATCTATCTATCTACCTACCTACCTACACACACACACACACACACACACACACACACACACACACACACACGGCCAAATTACCCATACACACAAAACAAAAGGTAGAGTTAAAAATTAGTGGTACAAAGGTAAGCATTCTGAATTGGTATACTGCATTCCATTGTTTTTTGACCACCTGTATTTCTCCCATGTTCTTTCGAATACAAAGATACTTCTTTACCTTAGACTATTTTAAGATAAGTTGATCAGAAATGCCTACATGATACAAAGTTCAAAGGATGTGAAACTACTTTAATGGTTAATATTGATTTTTCAACTTTATAGGATCTATATAAATAAATGTCTGGGCATGCTTGTAGAGGAGTTTCTTCCTATATTGGGTTACTTGAGTGGGAAGATCCAGTCTAACTCTTGGTGGCAATATTAACAGGCTGAAGTTCCAGACACAATAAAGAGGAGAAAGCCAGTTGAGCAAATTAACTTAGCTCTTTCTGATTCCTGATGGTGAGTGTAAAGTGAGTAGGTGTCTTGAGATCCTTCTGCCATGTCTTCCGCTGTGATGGACTAAACTCCACCACGGAGTCAGATCCAACCCTTCCTTTCTTAAGCTGCTCTGTCAGGGCTTTCACACAACCATGAGTAAAGTAACTAAGACAGATGATAGACATGTATAGTGTAACACATTTCTATCAAGGCTCTTCTGTCGACATCTCCCGTGGGTGATGGCATGTCCCTGGATTAGTCTCTGCAACCATGAGCCCTGACACGGTAATACTTTATTTTAACTCCCCTCCCACATCCATTTTCTTTATAGCACATTCCGATTTCATTTTTATGAGATTGTCCTGACTTTTAAAGTAGTGTTGATTGCTATTGAGATCTTTGCATTGTGAAATTTTTATGCATTTCATTTGCCAATTATTTTTCATTCATCTACATATAAACTTTCCCACTTTTCAGACAAGTTTATGAGGAAAATGAAAGTATTAAGAAAATAACAAGAATGTGGCTCAGGATACAGCCTGTCTGCTGGAATCTCAGTCACTGTTGGTGGCCTCAGATTCATATTCAAATGGTTAAAAAGTGCTTTAAAATTGTTGAAGAGGGTTAAATACTTTTATTTCCAATTATTTAAAAGTTTTGCATAACTTTTTATTTATATATTATATAGGATATATTTCAGAAAACTGATAAAATTTCTATAGCTGTATCTCATTTCTCTTTCCTAAATACTTGTGAGGCTAAGAATGAGATACTGAGTGTTTACAGGAATAAATAGTTATATAAAACATCTGTATTGTATTTTCAGTTTCTCTTTACGATATTTTTCTCATCAGGTAGTCTTGTGTATTTTATAGTAAACATTCCACAGAAGTAGCAAAGTACGATCAATCCATCTCAGTGGGATTCTAAATGCACCTGTGTAGTCTATTTAATATAGTCAAAGAGATATTCTGATGGCCACAAGAATGCAAATGTAGCCTGACTAAACATTAACATGGCAACCATCTTATGACTGTCCATTCTTCCTTTCTCTGTTCTTCTGTCACTAGTAGTCACAGCGAAGGAATTCATTCTCGCCCTCTTTCCCAGTTATTCAAAATGCAACTACTGGGGTGTGTGTGTGTGTGTGTGTGTGTGTGTTTACCAAGTAGAATATTTGAAGCACAGGAGAAAATGAAACTGGCTTATCAATATAAATATGTTTTTATATTTGAATATTTATAATATTTTTGTGTAAGTCTACACAATAAAAATAGTAATAAAGTATGCATGTAATTATATAAAATTGGATAAATATTATATGTAGCATTATATAACAATGCACATAATAAATATATATGACAAGGGTTGCAGACTGCATTTTATACATTTAAATATTAATGTAAATGTTGTAAGCAAATAATTATATACATGTTTGTCCTTATTTTCATTGATATCTCTATTAATTTTATAAATATATACAGAGGAAGAAAGAAAGAAAGAAAGAGAGAAAGGAAGAAAGAGAGAAAGAAAGAGATAGATAGTGGTAGAGATGGTAGCTCTAATCACATTAGCTTTCTTTTTAAAACATCAGGCAACTACAATGTAAACTTTCACTGATTTAATTTTGGAAGTTTTGCTTCACAAATCACTCAGAGTTGAGGTAAATGTGTGATAATAGATGAATTCAGTTCCCTACCTCTCATTACCATTGGAAGGTCGGAGTCAAAGCTAGAGGAAGATGGAGCACAGGCTCTGTTTTTGAGGTGAGGCCATCTGAGGTATAGTCAGGGATGTAGGCAGAGACACAATGCAGTTAGATGTCAACACCAAAACAGGGATGAAATTGGAGGAAACTTGTCTCATGGAGGCCTGGAGGAATGTGTGCTCTTTAGAGAACTTTAATCTCCGTAGGGAGAAAGAAGAAAAGATACTTGTATAAGTATGCATTTAAAATTGACAGTGAGCAATTTGATATGACCCAGTGGAATTTTGTGCTCCTGTGCCTAGTTAAGTTTAATGACAGAAAAATAACATCAGTTCCACATAATTGGCTCAAAGACTATCAATGTCAGGCATAGCATCGCTGTATGTTTCACTATAGCAGTGTCTCAATTCATCCCAAAGGCACCAAATGCAGATGTGCACTGATGGGCCTGTTCACTATCACCTTCAAGCTGATGGATAGGGGAGTGACTTTCCTCAAAGATATCATGAGGAAAGCAAGCATGAAATCCTTAAAGCTGGAAGGACTCTCACTACAGCAGGCCCTTTGCCTGTCTGCATGCAAATGACTGCTTCAATCACCTAGAATCAGAGGAATGGTTGCTTTATCCAATCATGTTTAAATTGGACAAGAGTAATGACAGGATCAATGTGAAAGAAATATCCCCAATCTACAGCCCTAACAAAATGAACAAATTTTCCCTGTCTGCATTCACTGTAAGTTCTCTATAAGTACAAAAAAAAATACAGCCGAGAGCAAGAGAAATGGTCTTCCCCAGGGAAGACCATACTACCTGATTACTCAATACCAAGTGGTCAGTATTAAAAACACATATACTACAGAGTGTATGTATATATTTATGAATATGTATATATGTGCATATATATACATATATTATGTACACATTATGTATATGCACACACATACATGTATGTAATAAAAGAGACCAGGAATTTAAAATATCAATGAGGGGTTATTTGAGGGTTTAGAAGGAGTAAAAGAAAGGGGGGAGTGATGTAATTACATATGAATCTCAAAAAATAAGAGAAATAATTTTTAAAAGAACAAATTGTATACCACTGAATGTGAAGTCATATACTTGGGTCTTTATTGTTCTATTTGTGTTTTCGATTTTAATGCATAATTCATTCAAAAGAACATATTTAGTGGCCTTTTCATAGTTTAAGGCTGTATGATTGTTTTCTTAACCATTCTTTGCTGATGAACATATACAATGATTTATAAAGGGTCTTGGCAGTGCAGTGAACAACTATAGAAATAGCCTTATGGTCCAAATGTATCCAGAGAACTAAAAGAACACAAACTGTCCAGGATTAAAAAGGTCAAGATTGCCTTTACACTTCAGAGATGGCTTTCCTCATCAATCACTAATCACATCTTTTACACTACAAACATAGCAGGGCCGTCTGAATGCACTCACGTTGATAGATTCACAAGTTTTATAATCTAATGTTTTAGAAGTGAGGGGATCTGAATACACAGAGGTCACTGGTATTTTTATTTTTGCCTCTGTTCCATATTCTAGTGAGATTGGTTTGCCTTCAGCCATGCCATCCTGCAGGTGTAGGAGGTCTTTGACTTCTCCTTTTCCCCACACTACTCCACTCTGCCAGAGGGAATTTGAATCTTGCACTTCGCTGAAGTAGCGCTCGATTTCAGCCTTGTGGACAAGACGGCTAAGACCCTTCTTCTGCCCCAGGTAGAAGAGTGTGTTTGGCTGCCTGGACCTGCACATGTGCGTGTACTGTGCATGTCCTTCTACCTAGGATTTTCCATGGAGGGTCCTCTGGCTTATGGCATAAAAGTAATCTAAGGAGGTATATTAGTTCATCCATGTTAATTTGCATCTATCATTGTACTTACTTTTTCTAGCCCATAGAACGCATTTTTGGCTTAATTATAATCAAAGTTTGCTTCTTTTTCTCTGAATCAGTCATAGGAAACTTTGTAGGACAGGAAATGTGTCCATACCACAGAGCTTGGCCCACAGTAGCATCAGTCATTTCATATCTTTAATTTGCATTTCCAAGCAGACATTTTTGGCTCATCAATAAAAATTTGTTGTAAATTAAATGACTTTTCTGAATTATTTCTTTACTATGACACACACACAAAAGGACTGAGGCAATAATTCAGTTGTTAAAATGCTTCATAGATACTATGGGTATATATGTGTGTGTCTATACATATATATGTATAGTATGTATACATATATATACTATGTGGCTATATATATGGCTATATATAACTATATATGAATATATATGGATATAAATATATATGCACACATGCATGTGTACACACACACACACACACACAGCAATCTGGGCCATGGGAGGAAGAGACAACTGAATCTCCAAAGCTTATTGGATAGACAGCCTTCAATTAGAAATCATCTCAAAAACCAAAAAAAACTAACCATAAAAGAAGGGTGGCTAACACCTAAGTAATAATACCCAGTATAGTTGACCTCTGGCCTACACACACACACACACACACACACACACACACACACACTCATTCACACACACCTTATGCATATCTCTGCACATATTATGCATAGTACAGTAAAATGAACCTTCAGTGTTTCAATTGACTTCTCATTAAAATAATACCTGATTTTCACCATCCTTTTCCAATTTGAATTATGAAATACTTTATCAGCTCTGGGAATTGAGTATTGATTTTTAAAGGCATATGTAAGCTGTTTTGCTAAGAAAGGAATTCTTGCAAACAGATTGTAAGTTTCCATTCAAGGACATCAGCACTTCACTATCTTTAACAGAGTATATTCCAATGCCTCAATCAATATTCACAGTTAAATTACATTTAATTAAGTATGAAAAAAAGCATGCAGTAGTTGAAAACCAAAAGTTAATGGCTGATTTTCTATAATGTATTTGCAGAATTCTCAGAAAGACATATAGACATTTTTGTCTATAGTAGTTTTCATACAAAGTTTATTTTGTTAAAAATTTTCTAACAGTAACTGCTGTTGTTTTTATTTTGAGGAGATCCTTAGAAAACACACTATTTAGCATACTGTATAGAAAAGGATTTTTTTTTTATTTCTCTTAATAGATTTACTTACAGATCTTTATGTACTGAGAGGAGGTGATTGAAGAAGCCCTGACATGCTTTGAGACTTCTGGTTTTAATGTATTTTACTTCTTAATAAGGTTTTAATTTATCAAAACATTGAGTAAATATCCCAAATAATTCTCATATACAGCAATGTCTCACATACACTAATATACTCAATGACTCCTGTTATTTACATCATGACTTATTATGGTATATTTGTCAACATTAAAAAGTCATTATAAATGATTATAAATAATAAGTGTTGATTCTTATGCAAAGTGCTTAGATTTAACCTCACATTTTTTTCTGTTCTGGGGTCTTACACAAATGCTAGTTTACATTGTTTTTTACATTCCATTGTTTTTACATTTTTACACTGTGTCTCAGTAGGCTTGTCTGTGGTGGGACTGCTCTGTGCTTTCCATGACCCTGGCACGCCAGATAAGTATTGTTAGTCTAGTTTGAAGGGAGAACTTCTGCTGGGTTTTGTCTGCTCCTTTATCATCTTTGGAGTGAGGACGGGAAGGAGAACCAGATAGTCAGGGTTCCTTTTCTCCTGCACTAAGTGTAAACATTATCAAGGACTTGCTGCTATGGACTATAATGACCCTCACCCCTTGCCTCCCCGCCTTGGGAAACTTGACTCTTTGCCCACATTCAGTGCAGATGATTGTCATCCCTGGTTCTAGAACCATCCTTGGCTCTGAGGAATCTCGAGTTGTTAGTTGAACAGGAAGCTCCTGGGACGCCGTTGTTTCAGGTCTTCTCAGTTGACGGAGCTAGGAATCCCATGTGTGTATCTTATCATCCCTGTATGGATTGAGTTTTAATCAGCCATTAAATAAAATGGATGTTCTGCCTTAACACTGACTGTCCTGGAATTTGTTCAGTATACTAAATAATTCACTTTAATCCATTCTCTTTTGCATTGTTAAATGAAAATAGTAAGTTACAATGACATTTCACTCTCCAAATTAGTAACAATTAATCATCCGATTTCTACAAAATAAAGCAAACTGAGTTTGATCCCCAGAACACGTATGGCTGAAGGGGAGATGTTATGTTATACATAACATCCCAGAATGCTACCCTACTTTAGTAAGTAAATATATAAGTTGAAAATTAAACTATCTGATTTTAGTCATAAATCACGATGGATGCTAATCTCTAAATCTCCCTTATTGTTTCTCTAAAAATGCATCATAAAACAAGAGTGCATAAAGTGAATTACACTCAAGGAGCAGAGGGGCTTTGTAACTGAGTTTTAGAGGTACTGAGATTTTATTTTGTTTTTATTCTTTTGGTCAAGGCTCCGTCTACCATGTTCGAGATTCATAACTTTGGTGAGACACTGATACTCATGATGCAATAAGAACCTTTTGACAGTAAAATTGGGGTTGATTCAGGTTTAAACAGAAGAAAAGTGGTTTTGTGATTTTATTTCTCTGAAAGATCTCAATGTATTGTTAATGTACAGATTCATGTATTTGTAATATGCAAATAGACTTCATGATTCCTTAAGCAAGGGCAATTTCATGCACTAGATCAGAGAAAGAGATCATTCTAGATTACAGACCTGTTCAGTAATACAGAAAGTGAGGACACGCCTTCATTGTGTTTCACAACCTCATACACAATGTATAGAGGTGATAGCAATTCAACTTTACTTCAAATCTGCATATCTGTAATTAATCTTCAGGTAGTAGACCCATTTTAAAATGACAGTCAGGTACATGAATCTCCTTCTTCTTGGATTTCTTTACCACTCTGTCTTCTGATATAAATAGATTTTACAAACTTTTGGGCTATGGGTCATCATATTCTTGGTGTTATACAAATGAGAATATAGAAAAAAAGAGGAAGGTAGTGAGAAAGCTACACTGTCTCTGACACTCTTGTTCAGATCCACTTCAATCAACCATGCAATGAGCTAAAAAATGTTTTCTAGGCATATGTATGCATTTTCTCTGCAACTTGATTACATTTGTTGAATGTTTCCTAAAGGGAACAAGGGAACATGTTTCTTTGTTGCTAACAACATCAAATGTAAGCCCTGTTTATTCTCCCTCATCTCCAAACAACTCACAAAAACAGACTACACCTCCTACACTTTATTGCAACATAGTATATGCAGCTATGTCAGAGCACACACAGACCCATAAATATTACACCAGAGTTTAATGCAAGATACTTAAAATTAAATGCCAGAAGGGCTACCTTCCTAGTCACATATTTCTAACAATTGGTGGTATCATTTAGTTACAGTCACCAAACTTCAGTGTGTCTCAATGAAAACCAGAGATCACAAACCACAGATAGGAAGCCAAAGTTGAGAGGAAGATGGTCTAAACATCAGGCTTACAAAGTCAATTTTCACTTTAAAACCAAATGATACAGAGCGGAGCAAAGAGTAAGGCAAATGATCTGTTGATTGCAGGAGTGTGTTAGAACTAGCTAGGAACTTCATTGGGTTTTTTTGCACTGAAATAGACCTTCAGGATTATTTCCAGGGCTAGCTGGGGATTTCAAGTTAGTGTGAGGGCCAACACATTTCCAAAAGTGCCAGTGTCTCTGGAAGTATGAATCTGTTTAGCCCAAGCAAGTCTTTTAACACAGGACCAACTTTCTTCTAGGTTTCTTTTCCAAGTTTGGCAGTGTGAAGTGTTTATACTCTGTGCATTTGTGGGCCTTAATGTGATCCTTCTCATCTACAAAACAGAGCATATCATTGGCAGTACATGAGCTGACAATTCTGCAAAACAATATCTGAAAAAATTAAAAAGTTTAATAAAAGTTAAAATAATAGCAGATTTTAAATGACCACAATACAAGATTCAAGGGGTATGAATGCCTATCCTTTTTGCTTACGGTTGTATCACAGTAGAGAAAAAATCACTGGATATGTATTGCATGAAGAATATTAAAAGAATCAAGCCTTAAGGCATAAAGACACATGATTTTATTTATCTCTATCCTTTTATTTATTTTATTTATTTCTATATTGCCTCCCCAATATAAGGATAATTTAAAATATCTGGTGTTTGTATTGGACTTCACAGCATCAAAAATACTGACAATACAAACCCAAGTGGGAAGTTTAGCTATTGTCCTGTTAAGGTTGTTTTAAAATGATGCTGCAGACATAAAATAAATAATCGACATAAAACAAATTGGATCTCTTAGAAGGGATACAGGATTTTCACTATAGATTACTGCTTCTTAATATAAATACAGATTTCTCTCTTTATGTCGGGTATTTAACTACCTAGCTTTCTATGTAATGTAACTGCTTTGTTGTAAGCTGCAAAATTGGTATTTGACTGTCCTGTATGAGATACGAGGAGCAGGCGCCAATACTGATAGTTTCAGGTGAGGAATTTAACTTGGAAGTACTAAATGTTTTAGAAAAACAAAGCACATTTAAGCCTATGAATAGTAAAGAAAATATCAAAAATAAAATTAAGTTGAAATTACACAACAATAGTACGACTGAACCCAGCTACCCCTTAAAGAACCCTCATATGCTATTTCACACTCTGTTCCTATTAATTTCATTAATGTAACATCGAGTGTCCTGTTAGTTTTAACTTGACTTCTCAGATACAATTTTAAAGGCCTGCTGAAAGTGGCTAACTCTCACTGAGACACACACCCAGTAAGTGATGTGAGATCCAAACCTACACATGTTCCACAAAGTCCTGTTTCAGAAGCTTGGCCACCCTTAGTCCTATGCCTTCACATCATGTTCATGACTGCCGAAATAATGAACTAAGCATATCAGTAAATAACACTTCTGGTTATTAACAGAAAGGATTCTTCTATGTAGTATACCACATTTGGATATTTAAGAGGATGCCGATAATAGTGTGGCTCACAGGTTAACTAAACGTACATGATGTTAACTGCTTTCTGATATATACTGGCATACACAAAAAAAGCTGAACTGATTCCATCAAGTACATACATTTCAGAGTCATTTTACATTTCTCCTCTGTAAGTTACTGGAATAGCCATTCGATGCAGTAGCGACATTTAGGGTACCACACTCCGTGGGATTCCCTTGGTGGTTTTCCAGCTTTATATAAGATTGTTACCAATACAATCATATTCCAAGACATATTCACTAGGCACACATGCTAGAACCTGACATGTATTCACTTTCAGTATTTTCTAAGATCCCATGTGTGAAATTTATTCTACATTTGCACTTTTCTCCGTTGCTAAAGTTTAAGCAGAGACTCCAGGAAAGCTATAAAGCACCATTTGGCTGCCTTTTCCGTAAAGGCACTTATAAGTGTCTGGCTTTTATTCAGAACTTTAAGATATTTCAAGTTATCGAGCAAGCATGTATGTTGATAATCCAGAGTCTGTGTTTGTTGGTTGACTGGGAACCTGGCAGATTGTTAAGAGGAGAGACAGATAAAAATGGATACAATTTCATTTCTCCTTCTCACACATAGAGTTTTGTTTAGTTCCCCATTTCTTTGATATTTTGCATTCAATACTGGGCTTGACTGACAGGAAACTCACTGAAAAAGGCAGGCTTCCTCTGAGCTAACGCTGGTTTCCATGGTGCTGAAGTTTTTCATTTAAAAGCTATGTGTGGGTGGGTCCTTACATATAGGCTGTTAGTGCCCAGGCTAACAACAGGTCCCACAGGGCTATAGAAGGGAGACTTGTGTGCTGCATATAAACTCCAGCTGTGTGTCACATATAAACACCAGCACGTGCAATGCTTCTTCATGCTTGGTAGCTCATATTTAGAAGAAAGAAATTCAATTATTTTTTGGCAAATATCATGAGGTCAGTGAGAGATGCTGGCTGTTTTCATTTTGAAAACAACTTCCAAACAGCTGATTATGATTGTTTAGGACTTGGCAAGGCCATTTCTAACCCAAGGTTGCCATTTTCAAGAAATATAACACAAAAGCAAAACACCTATTATGTTGATAGCCACTGGAAATTGTTTCACATTTTCATTACTTTGTGTTCTTCACATTATTGTTTTGCTAAACTAAGCACATTTGACTGAATCCAAAGTCCAGTCTGGAACTTATTTTGGGCAAAGATTGTTTTAGTTATAATCAATTGTGATTCTCTAAAAACTGTATGGAAATCTACCACTATAGAGTCTAAACTATCCAATAAATGCTTATTTTCCTCTATACTCGAGAAGAAACATGTAAAGTTAGTAAACACCCTTCTAAGAGTAAGTTTATATTTAGAGGGGCGGGGACATATTCAGTGCAGAAGTAAATAAGCAAGCTGTAGGTTCAGAATTTTCTGAGGTTCTCACTAGCTGAAGATCAGTGTAGTCACTCAAGGACCTGGACAGCTTAGGGGTCTCGATGTGAACTGCACTGCAAGGTGCGAGCACTTTCAGGCCACTCAGTCAATTCTTAGAAAGAGTTGAAAACCTTGAATTCCCAGCTTCATTTTGTTTTCTAAGTGAGAGATGGGAGAAGCTGGGAGACCTGTCAGCATCAACACATCACTTCTGGCTCTCCCCGAGACCATCTATAATAAGAATAGGAACTTAGAAGGCACTCTGAAAATTAAAATACTAAACTCTGCAGTAGTTTAAAAGGAAAAACTTTAAAGGGTTGTCAGTGTCCAAAGCTGAGACCTCCACAGACCAAATCTTGGCAGTGAGCCTGCCACATGAGACCACAATAACCATTCTGTTAGTAATTCTGGCTTTAGTTCTGTTTGTGACACCCCAGGATTTCTATCTTTAGTGTTCTAGAAGTCTCTTTTTAAATCTCCGTGTGGAGGTTTAAGCCTAACCTCTCCTGGAAGTTGTCTGGTTTGGGGATTAGAAGACATTGAGTGGCAAGCCTGTGGGTAAGATTGGGCAGGGAAAGGAAACTTCACTATTCACTGTCCATCCTCCAAGCTTCCTGCTCTCTCAAGCTCTCAGTGCACACCATCAGACTTTCTAGACTCCGTACAAAAGAACGCAATTTAGAGATGAAAACTTGAAGGCTTTGCGCTAACATGCTGTGTGATATTCCCATGGTGCTAATGGTTAAGGGATTCTATTGTTAAGGTCTGACTCGCTTTTCTGTAATCCGGACTAGTGGACTGATGCACATCCACTTAGGCACCTGGAAGAGAAATTTCACCCCGCCTCCAATCACCCAATTCAAGTGGTCAAAGATGCGCGCGTGACTTGGTGGTAGAGTAGGAGCCAACCCAGTTGAGCCGGGATCCCCGCACTATTGCTCCGGTTCTTGGATCTCTGATCGAAAAACCCGCCAACCATACATTCCGGGGAAAGCCGGTACCAGTCAGGAGGAAAGCAGTAACCGACTCCCACTTTTTTGTGAAGCTTTGGGTGCTCAGTGACCCCCTTCTCCCCAACTCCCATCCCCGCAGCAGCGCGCGCTGCCTTGCCCGGGGCGCGCTGAGCCTTTGCCCGGCCACAGGGAGCGACCCCTGGAGCTCATGGCTTTGGAGCACTTCCGCGGGCTCACTCACCGATCCTGAGCACTTGAGGGGAGGTCTGAGGAAGGATGTAGCACAGGAAATAGAGGAGTGTCCAGCTGGTGTCCCTGGTCCAGAGCCCGGGTTGATTGAGGATTGTGCCGCGCTCCATCTTTCAAGCTTCTTAATTCATGCCGAAACACAGTCGTGGCCTCGCGCCCGCAAGATGCACCCAACTTGGGCTGGGTCCCCGCCTCATCCTCCCTAGATGTTCCGAGTCTGCACACCGCGCGCTCTCTGCTCTCAGGAGAGCGAGGTGGAGGGAACAAGCTTGAAGCGGCGTTTCGAGACTGAGCTGCTTGGGGCTTCTTGCACCGGTCGTTAGCCCATCACTGCTCGTCCTCCTCCTCCTCCATGGGCTGCATTCCTCCAAGAATCAGCAGGATTTCGCTCCTGGAGCCCAGAGACCAGCTGAGGAAAGTTGCTACCTCGATTTGCTGGAACGTCTCACTCATTCGTCCTTTGGTCAGATGCAGAAGTGATGGGTGGGGGAGTGGGTAGAGGGTTCAGGGTGCAGTGAGGAAAAGAGAGAAAAGGAGGGAAGAAGACACCCAAGGAGAGAGGGAACTGGGTGAGTTGGTGCAGCGCTCAGACCAAGCAGGATGCGCTCCAGCAGGTTTCTCGTGATAGAACCGGGGCTTTTGCTTCTTTCTCAGTCCTGCTTTCCCTCCTCCCCTCTTGGCCCCACCCTTTATTTACTGCCCGCCCCAGCCAACCCTACTAACCCAGCCAGACACACTCAGTAGCGCGCATACTCACGCACGCGCTCGCGGACACACACACACACACACACATACACACACACACACACTCATGCTCACATGAGATCTCGCGCGCGGGGGCGCGCGTACACACACACACACACACACACACACACACACACACACACACACTTTATACCATGCACTCACACATGCTCAACTTTGTGCTATGGTGATGGAAAATCCATTGAGTCTTACATCCCCCAAATGGATCAAATCTAACCTATTTGTCCCTAAGCAAAGGGAGTTCTGCTACCACTTGTAAATGACAGCCATGTGCCTAGGCTCCTATATGGGGTCTTGGAGATGTTTAGCACGTGATAGAAAATCACAACCTCAGAGAGTAATGTTTAAAAATTACCAGTTTCCATTTTTAACTCCGTGGAGGATGAAGAGAAAGGGAGAGGAGGAGAAAGAAGAAGGAAAAGAAATAGGTACCCATCAGTCTTTTAAGATTATAGAGACTCTTCCTATTTGGACCGGGCATAATGTCTTGAAAATTGCTTCCATTTACAAGCGCAAAACTGAGAAAGAGGAAGCTTCGGCACACAGTTTTTCTTAATTTCTTTTGACTGTCACATTGGAGCACTGGAAATAGGCTATTTTAACAATGTAGGTTTAGAGACCATTTCTCTGTAGAAGGACAAGGACACTTCCCTGGGGAAATCAGCGTTTGCTCACGTTGGCTTAATTTCCTATGAGCTTTCTGGGGAATGTTCCATATAAATGTTTGTTGGTTCTGTATGAACACCTCAAGGTGCTTTTTTTTTTATCCTAAGTAAGGATTTGGCAAGTTGATCTAAATTGAGTTAATTCATAAAAAGAAATGCTTGTAATTATATGAGTCCAGAAAGTGAAAAGATTACAAGAGTAGTGTATCTTAAAATTCACTTATTCCACAAATGCACATTGAATAACTTGTGCCTGGTGGCAGAGACTCTGTTCCCTGAAGAAGTTATCATGAGAAAATCACACTATATTTTCTGGGGTGAGGCTATAGTGTCACTTCTGTAGGCTAGGAGGTCAAATTGTATATGTATTTCTCAATTTTTCAGCATGTAAGTTGAGGAAATAGAATACATACTCAGAAAAGAAGATGATTCATGCAGATTTAGGGGTGCACCTTACCAAAGAAAAGGATCAAAGACATAGGTGGCTATAAGCAGAAACATGAAGTTCTTATATTGAAGAAAGAGGGCCTTCTTTGTGTTGGTTAAGTGAGAAGAAAAGTAAAAATGAGACTAGTAAATGGAATTTTTTGAAAAAATCAACTTTAACTTATTTTAGGTTGTTGCTGAAACCAGATAGAAACAATTACATGATCTGCCTCAAAAGATAGTCACACTCTCCATTATCCATCCATTATCCATCCATCCAGCCATCCATCCATTCATCCATCCATCCAACCATCTGTCCATCCATCCATCCATCCATCCATCTATCCATCCATCCATACATCCACTGAACCATCCATCCATCCATCCATCCATCCATCCATCCATCCACCCACCCATCCATTCATCCACCCATCCATCCATCCAAACATCTATCTCTCTATCCATCCATCTCTCTATCCATCCACCTCTTCATCCATCAATCTATCCAATCATCCATCTATTCAAGAAATGAATATTTATCGAGGAACTACTTTCTGTGTAACTTTGTGCCAAACCTTGAACACATAACAGAAATATGGTTGCTGCTAGCATGAAACACATAGAAATATGGGTCCTGGAATGTAGCTCAGTGATAGAACTCCTTCCTAGTAGACATCAGACCCTTGAGTTCTTTCTCAGACTTAAAAAAAAAAAATAGTTTTAGAAAGCCATACCATAGGTGATGAAAAAAGGAGTCTGACTCATTTAGGAGTTTGTGAAGGACTGTCATCATATTGATCCTTTGATGAACAAGTGGTAAATATTTCTTAAAGTAAGAATGAAAATAAAAAACTATCAGCTTATTTTTAAACTTAAGATTAAACACATCTAGTCATTTACCTGTTCTTGAGCTATCCAAAGCTGAGGAACAGTAGGTAAGATACTGCATTACAAGTGTGTGGGAATGCAAGGTCAAGAATTAAGTTGGTTTCTGACCCACTGTTTTGTTCTAGGTTTTTAGAACATTCTATATATTTTTCAAATTGATTAAAAACAAACAAACAAACAAACAAATAAAACCCTCCCATTGTATGCTTATTCATTTCTATATTCCTCCTTACTTTGGTTTACATAGACCTCATCTGTGAGGAAAACTCGTGTGAGCCTAGCCAAAGGAAAATGTGAGACAGTATTATATTCCACTTTCAGAAGAAAAGCAAGACAGGGAAAGGGCATTCTACATGCTTCTCTTGTTTTGCCATATCTTCATGGGAAAACTCAGAAAACTAAACCTTCTACAAACCTAGGCAGAGGGACATGGATGCGACCATCACCTTTGATTGTGGGAAACTTGCTCTGAATAGTTGTTACCAGCAGAGAGCATACAAAGCAGTGCTGACTGGACGTTAGGTTTCCATTCCTTCTGTATAGTTGTAAAATACATTACTCAGCATAACCTAATCAACCTGAGTGCTACACTCTGCAAGCTGTAATATCCTTATACCTAACGTGAAAGTAATAATACAGAGGTACATTGGAGAATTAAGCCACAGTGTAAAAATTATTTCCTGCAGCCCGTTACTCAGTATATGTGAATTCCTTTCTGCTGGCTACATTCCAACTAAGGGAATCCATGCCTACACTCCATTTTTAGTGCAAACATGTCCCAGAGAACAATGACCAAGACATTTTGTCTGCTGCAAAATAAATGAATAAAACTGGTTCATTCAATAGTATGATAGTAACTGGTCCCTGTCCGTGTTCTGATGCCATTGCAAGAAATTTTAGTACGTTTCAAATGTGCATCCTTTAGGAAAGGAGTGAAATTTTCCCTCTCATTGTTAGAGAGAAATTGGATTCTTAAAGAATCCATGGCTCACTTATGGTACTTTTCAGTAGCATCTTTAGGATTCTGTAACATGCAACGTGGACATTTATCCCCTTGTTAAAATGCTCCTCTTTGCCAGTCATGCACGTGGGCTTGTGGCTCTGAGTTCCTCATGAGTGGCTGTCAGCTGCTGCTAATTGTTCTCTGCTCTTTAAAAGAGATGGGTTTTGTGCATACATGAATCTAGTTACATTTTTGGCTATTGTGATCACAGTTCCCTCTTAAGAGTAGAAAATGTTCAACTGAATGTATAACCATGCATTCCTAAATCTAAGTTTTAAGCTTTGACTCACACACCATGGCAGATAGCAAAGCACCGTGGTATGTGTGCAGCACTGTGCCTCCAAGGAAGGCTGGTGATACCTAAATGCTGATCCATTTTCAAATACTGAAGGATGACAACTAGGTGCAAAGAATGTCTTACAGTAAGCTAAGGAGCTAAATGTTATAACTATGTTTTCTAAATGTCTTGAGTGCACTTGAAGGTACTTAGAATATCACCCAGGGCACTCACTGAAAAACATCAACTGGCTTTTGGAGCTTCCTAGGAATGTGTCATTGTATTAAGATTAAAGTCCCAAGTTTTGGGGTACATCTTTATATGCTTAAAACAAAACAAAACAAAACAAAGTGATGTCATGCCTTTTTAGGATGCTAACCATGGTTAAACCAAAGTGTTCCAAATCTCACTCTTTGTTCAAATCCTCTTCATATCCTGCTGATTCAGACAGCCAACTTTAGTCGCCATTGGCAAACGACACCGTATCTCCCAGTCATTTAATGTGAGTACAGCCTTCCTTCCAGCTTCTGAATCTGGAGACTTGGAGGTCGCTCTTGCTTTTGCCCTTGCTTTTTCCCTTTTCTATGCCATTAATTTTCATGTTTTTGCTTTAAGCTCCAAGCCATGTCTTTAATCTACTTCTCTGTAACTTTACTGCTGTCACAGTAGTCTAGGGATTCCTTATTTCAAAACTTTGAGCACTCTGGAACAGAAACTCTTGGCTGTGGAAAATGTCCAGTGCATCTCAGATCCTAAAGCCATTTTCCTTCACTCTCTCCACTAGATGTCAGTAGCACTTCCTTCTTAGTGATAACCAGCGTCCACAGACAGTGTCAAAAGGTGCTTCAAGTACAAAATCATCCCTGGTTGCAATCACTACAGTAGCACAAGTCATTATAATCTTCCATCTGGCTTGTTATCATATACTGTTCCATGCCTTCTTTCCTGACTTACTTCTTTCTATTAATACTGTTTACTTGACCTAAACTAACCTGTTCTGTTGACCTATGTAATATTCTGTTCAGTCCATGATGGCTACCATCAACTCTGTAATCATTTTATCTATTTTACTAAATATTGAACTTCTGTCTACTGTTAGCCAGAACTCCAGGGTCTAGTACTATGTCTAGTACTGAGGCTCAGCTTTCATCAAACAAATATATAGATAAGTGAGTAAAAGACATTGTCTCGCACGTTATACACCCTACAGCCCATATCTGTAATTGTGCTACAACAAACTGAGTCATCAGCTAAAATTCTCTTTTAATTTCACTCATCTGCATTGATGAGTTTAATATTTATTCTCATTTTCAGATTGTGAACATACTGTGTCACAGCTAGGAAAATTCAACTATAATCTTCAGTGTATTTCATGCAATTTTAGCAAAATACTTTGTGGCGTAGAGTTTTTCTCTTAGTACTTCATTTTCCACACCATGGCTATAACCACACATACCTTAATAATTTTACTATAATTTCATTGCAAACACTGCTGAGTCTGTTGGGGCATGGTAGGGAGCAGCTGTGGGGAAACCTTTGAAAGGAGATGAGAAGCATCTTACTCATTTGTCCTTTGGCATCCTTTCCTAACGTCCCAACAATGCATGCAAACAGAGCCATGTGGAAAGTCTGAACCAAGCTGACATGTAGGTATTTCTACGCAGTAAGTGGAGCTCATTGCAAGTGAGCCTGGGAATGTGAGGTCAGGCACTCGGTATTCCCATGCAGCCCGCTAACCATACTCCACTGCTTAGGCCGGCTTTAACCCATCATTACTTCAGACATGGCCTGGAATATTTTGCCTCATAGTCTTCATTGCACATCCAAGAAGAGGCCAACCTTCAAGAGAAAGTATGCACGGCTGCAAACTGCAGATTCTGTTACTTCCTGTTTATATGAAAAATAATGTTTTCTGTTAAGCGATGACAGAATTTAGCTGGGTGTGGCAACACATGCCTGAAATAGCAGCATTCTGGAGGCAGAGGCAAGTAGATATTTATGAATTTCAAGGCTGGCCTGGTCTGCATAAAAATGCTCCAGGACATTCATTGCTACATAATGAGGACTTCTTTAAAAAAATATATAAAAAATGATTATATCATGTTTTGCTTATAATATATGCTACGAACAATTTTATTGCTTACACTTGAGTTCAGTTATTTCTTATTCAGTTTTAAAATACAAGCACTGCTCTTATACAAATCTTACCATGAGGGAAACTGAAGCACGGAGGACAAGCACATTGTCAGAAAATTCGCAGCACCAGAACTTGGCATTGGTTAGTCCGGATCATGATTCCATGTTGTTTACATTAATCTGGAATTCAAGTAATATAAGGTTGGTTCTTGACAAAGAATCTGTAGTAGCATGAACCCACTTACAATGTAGTAATATTACTACAGCACATTATATTGTGAGTGGAGAGTAGTGTGTGGGACAGACACAGTCTGGGTGAATTGAGTCAGCCAATGACTTCTGGGCTGTTGTAAGAACTGATCTTCAATCTTAACAGGTAGAAACTCTGAAGGTTTTGAAGATAATGCTATGGTCAGTCCTAGCTTTCTGGTCTGAATTATAGACCTTCTTAGGAAATAAGGGGCATCTATCTACACTGTACTTGCTCTCCTTGATTGCAGAGTGCTGAACAGGGTCTTAAGCTCTGGCTTGTGTACTTGTGTATTCATGGACTGCAACCATTTTTCAACAATAAAAGATTTCTGGAAACATGATGACCAGAATTTTAAAACCAAAGACAAGAGAACCTGAGGTGTCTCTGGCGGAGCTTGCTCATCTGTCCTGTGTTCTGCAGCTTCTCTGTACTTTTGGTTGTATATGCACATATAGACCATGCCTTCCAACATGCTGCCCAATGCTAAGAAACTCTGCTGAAAGCACCCCACTGAGATTCAAGACCACTGCATGTTTGAACTGTTACTACAGGAATAAGATCTTTTAATTATAGACAACAATGACTTTTGTACTTTTGATTGTCATTTCTTAGAATGTAAGTATGAAACTAGTATATCTTTGGATGATAATCGTGTTTGAATATTTTCTTTGAAAAATTGCTCTTGGGGTTCCTTGTTTGTATTTGACCAACCAAAAAAAAAACCACAAAAACCAAATTTATTAATTAATTTTTGTGAAGCATTGGGAAAGTTTTTCTAAAACGGCTCTACATGTATTTTCACTATTTTGTACTATGTGTTTATGAAAAGAGGAGTTCTTGGCATTGACTGTTAGAAAATCAATCAAGTATCAAACAACATGGAAAATTTATGAAGATATTCTATATCCTTCCGTGTCAGATATCAGCCAAGGCTTAACTCGTGCATCTTGTCTGTGACGAAAATAGAACCTATGGCCTCACACATACGAGACAAATGCTCTACCCTGCAACTACATCCTCAGCCCCAAAATATATTTATGTGAAAATGGTGCATCATTAGGATGCAATATTTCTTTCCTCTTTAATAAATGGTAAATGCATCTATCACAGAACTGCTTTAGAGTAACATTTTATGGTTTTTATTGGGAAACACTGGGTTTCTTCACTTACTTGGCATACTTACTACACTTACTCAGGGGTAGGCAAAAATTCCTCAGATAGAAATAAAACGTGCGTTGCAACAGTTCAGGGCGTTCTTCTAGGAGTTGCAGTGTAAACATGTAATTAATGGTTTGCAACATAAGCACAGAATTATCAGTCCTGCCCGTAATAGTGATAGCTGTTTCTGAAACCTTTCAGTACAAAGATAGAAGTTTTTAACTGTTGAGGTCAAGCCTGAGTTGCTGGAGTGTGCACTGTCATTGAATGACCAACCCGGGTGAGGAACAGGACACAGAACAGACCTGTCTGTGGTTCTCTTTCCTGCATGTCACCACCACTCCTGCGTGTCATCACCATCTTGACATTGCACAGTAGAGTCTTGTTTCATCAGTTTTGAGACAGTACACTTATGTCATTCAATTTCCCAAAGGATTATGGCTTCACATCATAAGATGAGAAAGGGTTTAACATTTCCATCCCATTGATCTTCAGACCTTAGTCTGATGTACATTAATGTGCCCAGAATACTTGAGTTAACCTACAGTCATGCAAAATTATATAATACTAAACTTGTTATATTTTGTAATGAACTATATAATATCTTCTACAAGTTATTGAGTACTATACTGCAAGTGGAAGTGACTGTAAGGGTATGCTTTCCTATAAGTAAAAACTCATCTCTGCTGACTCATGTTACACAGCTTACAGTACATCTAATCTTTCACATCTGGATTCCTTCACTTGAGAACAAAGTTACCAAACCCTTGTTATATGTCACACACAATCTGTTCTGGTTCAATTTTAGGGTTCATCATGACCTTTGAGGTGTTCACTATTATAAGACTACCATGTTACTGAAGAGGTCACATAAGGGGCAGAATGTAAATCACATGGAGCAGACTGGAAGGACGTGAGAAGAGATGTGAAAGGCAGAAAATGCTTAGTCTGAACAGCTCAAAAGCACTACTCTGAGTAAGTGTCCTACTTTAAATGACATCTAGAGAATCCTGGAAGGGGATATAGAAGAATATTCCAGACTGAAAGAAAGATAACTGTGCCAACCATATTCTCATCCTGAAAGAAGGCCTGGTTGGCAAGTGAGAGCAGGAGACACTGGAGCAAGAGATGGGACATCTGAGCCCATTGCAGGACTTCCTCCACTTGGAAAGTTCTTCTGAGTGGAACACAAAGTCCAAAATCTGGTTCAACTGTCCCTACCTGTGCAAATTTACAGCTCCTCACTCACTCACTTCTCACAGTCACGAAATTCATTGGTTAGAGGTTCCTACCCATGATGCCCTTCTCCAGCTTCTGTATACCCTGCTATTCCTGTCTAGACATACAGTTCTAGATTTTTGGACTTCTCATCTAGATCCAGCCTCACTGGTTCTCTGCCGAGACATACAGTAGGGAACTCTTCCTTCTCATCTAGGTTTAGCCTCACTTGTTCTCTGCTGGTTCCCAGCCATATTGAACTTTTCAGGTATCAGGAAAGTTTTCTAAGCTGACTTTTTCACTGAATTAAAGATCACTCAGATCAAAATTATTCATGCCTCTTACCTCATTCTTCAGAGAGTCTTTCCATAGTTTTGCAATAAACAGTCTTTGTATCCCACTTATTCCTACTGCATCTTCTGTGCATTTCCTCTAAGCACTTAACACAAACTACTTATTGTTTGTTAAACCATGTGTATAATGTTATCAAGTCTCTCTTTCTCTCTTTCGTCTGTCTTTCCATTATATTGCAAAACTATCATATTTAGTTTGCAAGGATAGAGTCTACCCATAGCAATTCTGTGGCTCTTTGGATATTGAGAGCCACTTCCAAGTTATAGTACAAAATAGGGACTCAAACCATACTTCTAGATTAATTATATTTTCTTAGAATATTGAAATGCCATTTTGTTATGACAAAGATATTGTCCATTGAGAACAGGAGAAACTAAGGAGGTATGGACTAGAGGGTGGGTATATACTTAGTATAAAATACACATGTATGGAAATATGACATTCATTTGCCACACAAGCCTGATGATCTGAGTTTGAACCATAATACCTGTGTAAAAATTGGGTGCAGTGGTCCATATTTGTAAGATGGGAGAGACAGGAGAATCACTCACTGGTCCCAGGCTATCTAGCCTGGAGTATGAAATGCAGAAGCAGACAAAAGATAGGTATTGCTTTAACAAGGTGGAAAGTAAGATCTGACTCCCAAAAGTTGTCCTTGGAACCCCTGTACTTGTGTTAGCCCCCGCTCACAACACACCCTCCCCCACACAAATGTAATAGAAAAGTGAAAAAGGAAAAATCATTTCCATTTCAACGAGGAATGGTGGATTGGTACACCCCATGCTCTTAAATAATGCAGTCAGTATTTGATTAAAGTTTGTTTTCATATAGCATTTTAACAATTATTACTTCCAGCAACTTTATAAGCTCAAATTATTTCACTTTTGGAATGATTAAATAAACATGGAGAACCCCTAAATAACCTATGTTAGAGAGGAAGTAATTGACTTTAAAAAGCTAAAACAGAGGTTTACAACTGCTGCAACATTCTCATTTTTCCTCAGCCTAGTGTTCCTTATGTGTCTCTAATTTAAGTCTCCTGACAACAAAACACATTAAGTGCCTTCATATTTAAATCACATAAATTAAACATTTGTAATTATTACATCTTGGTTTAATTTCTTTCCTTATGCTCATACAGAAAATGCCATCTATTTCAAAATATTTTTATTTATCAGAGGAAATGAATGCAGATGTTTTTAAAGTTACACATTACTAAGTAGAAACATAACAAATCAACAGCCCATCTTCTTGTTCTTGTACTCCCTAGCTTTCTCTGTCTCTTCAAGCTAATTTGCTCAGAGCTTCCACATCTTGCTATTTCTTGCATTTTACATAATGAATACAAATAGTTCCTGTTGGCTTTCCTAGCATGAAATACTGTCTTTTGACTTCTACCATAGCATATGGGATTGTCCCTTTTCAGCACATTCATACCCTTTCAGGTTTTTTTTTCTTACTGTAGTTAGGTTCAATTCCTATTTAGGGTGTATGATTTGCTCTGGTGGCCTAATGCAGAGCTAATCCCTGTTCAGTGCTGCACACAGTTGCCTGGTCTTATGGTTTGGCTTCATTCATTGGTTCCATTTCTTAGTATCCACTGCTGGCCATTTTGGAGCCTCTAATCTTTTCCTGTTATGTGCAATCCCATCTAATTATTCTTCTGCCTTCTTAGAAGGGTCTCCATGGGCCCTCCACTTTCCTACTGGCACTGAGTTCTCTTATATATCAATAAAGCTGTCACTTTGATTCTTTAGCCATCTGGAAAGAAAGGAGAGCCCTATCTTGAAAATAATATTTCTCCTGCATTTTAGTAGTCAAAATACAATATTCTGCAGTTAGCCAAGTAATCCCCATCTCCCCTTATTACCTTTCTTTCTGGTGGAAAAGTATCCAGTCTTTCGCCTTAATCCATAAGCCTCAGGTTTATATTTATATATGTATACATATATTCCACTATAAATGACTGTGACATATGCTCTCAGTGCCCCACCTACATGTTCTCAGTAGTCAGTTCTACACTGCAGCACGGCTTCCTGGGAACAGCTGGGACTCTCTGCCTGAGGGTTCTGCTTTCTTCTTGTGTCTTTGTGGACATGTGGTCTGGGTTTGATGCCAGAAGTCCGTGCCTTGGAGTGCAACTCTGAGGGTTATTCTGCGCTTTCTTTTCATGCTCCAACTGATTGAGGGATAAGTTGCCTGGCACTGTATGTTCACTGCTTCCTACCCTACCTCAGTTCCTCCCCTATTCTTCCCTTGACTCAGTGTAACTCAATGTAACTAAAACCACACAAACTGTGGTCTCACTATCTGTTTATGGCTTGAAGCTATTTTATCATTTGTACACTGAAATGTATTGTGCTAATTATTATCTGTCTCATAGTTGCAAATTACAAATTTTTGAATGTTCATTTATTACTGTTTTCCTAAGCATCCTTTTCAGAACAAGGTAAGGGACTGATGTGAGAATAATCTCTGTTGACATTCTGTTTGTTTATCAAAAGATATTGCTTGCTGTGGAAGGATTATAGATCCTATTTTAGAAGAAATGGGATATACTACAAGATGCAGGTTGAGCTCCCCAAACCCTAAATCTGAAATACAAAATTCTCCAAAATTTACCACACAATGATCCCTTATAATACACAAGTCTGACAGTTCAATGATGGCAAACTCTGTGAAAATTCACAAATGAGTATTAAGAACACAGTATAAGATTTCCTTCAAAATACATACATAAGATGCAATATAAATATGAATTGTGCATAGTTTGGTTTCATCCACAATATACATATTATGTATGTATAGGCATACCCAAGTCCAAAATTCTAAAATATGAAATACTTCTTTAAACATTTTAGAAAAGAAAAAGTTAATCTGTTTCACTTAATGTATCTCCATTTTGGCTATGGTTGGTTTCAGGAGCACCATTGACTTTAAACTTACTGTGACATAATAGCAAAATTGGAACAGGTGAGCCCCACCATAAAAATCCACTAAATCCCAATTGAATGCAAACAAAATGTATTATTCCTCAACAATTTGGGTTGCTCTCCAGCAGCTCCATAATGAGGAAATCACAACAGAGTCCGATGAGATGGCGACTTGTCCTAGGGAAGATAAACAAAGCTCTCAGCCCATTACAAAATTATTGAGCTGAAAAATCTACACAGGAAAACCAGATCAGTTTATCAACTCAATTCTCTGTTTAATTTTTAAACTCTTCAAAAAGACAGATCTTTGTGAAATGCTGTTCAGACATAAGTGTATTGTACGGAGTTATCTGGATTGCAGCTGGGAGTCTTGAAGTAATACTGACTTCTGAATAGTTCATCAATAATCTCTGATAGCTGTTTTCCCTGACAGCAGTAGACATTGATAATGTCTTAACTCTGTGGTTTCCTTTCCCCAAACCAATCAGAGGTTCAATATTTTCCATGCATGACAACTCTTTTTATTTTGTCCTCCACCTAATTACCACAGGTACAACTCACCAGAAGTTGGAACATGGCTTAAAGAGTCTCTGACAGGTATCCAGAAAAAACAGAATGTAACCATATCCCAGACACTAGTAATGATGGAGATGACCAGGGAAGTTGAGGAAGACTTTTGGGTAGCTATTCCTTATTAATTGAAATATTCTTTCTTGAACACAAAGGGAGTCTCATAAAACTTGGAAACCAGTGCAATTTACCAGCCCAGGAAAGCTGAAATTCACAAGATTCATAAATTCATTCTCAAATAGTAGTAATTGCCAGAGTGAGGTAGAACTTGAACCTTCCTGTGAGCTGGGCTGGGTACTCCAGGGATACAACTTTTGAGTCATCCCCAACCCTGGGGTACACTTTTTAGTGAGAAGCTAGTTTTGAGTCATTAATGTTCCTGTAAATAACCTTTCACCCACACTCTGATAGTAAGACCAATAGATTCATTGGCTAAATAACTTGGACTTTGGTAGAATTGTTATGGTAATCTGCTTCTGGAGCCCTACATGAAGTGAAAGGATGTTTAATTGTGTTTCCTTAGGGAAAGGTAAATGACAAAGGCAGAAGCCGAGTGCACACACTGACCTGCCTGCTACCGTGGAGCCTTTCTAGTCATGGAACTGACCTCTGCCATCTATTCCATCACTGTACAATCTCTTAAGTGCTCTAGGCAACATCATTGCAATGAGATAGAGGAACCCATTTTCATGCCTTCACCCTTCACCACAAGCTCTCACTCTCATCTCAGGCAATTTTTAATGTAGATTGTGTCTTTGACAATGGGTATGAGAAGAAATGAAAAGGCTAAGAAATGTCAGCCTTTTCATCCTAAAGACTATTGTGGGGTTGTTTGTTTATTGTTCTGTTTTGTTGATGTGTTACTTTTCCAAGTCTGTTTCTCTTCTGCTTAGCTTAGCATTCTATTCATTCATCTGTCCCTTCATCCATGCAGCTTCCATTTTAAGCAGGATACTAGGGCTCTTCTAGTGGGATATGGGAGATGTATATAGAGTTCTAAAAATGAGTTACAAGTTTAGGGTTATCAGCTGCCTATTTAAATCATGAAGATAAGTTATTTTAGACAAAATAGGACTTTAAAAAGAGCTGATTTAGTCTTGCAGTTTTCATACCCATGGCATCTTCTATCCCCATATATATTTCAATCTTCAAACAATTCCCTACTCCACAATCTCAGCCTTTTCTTCCCATCTTATTTATGTTAGATTTATAAGACATTCATTTTGCATGTGTGGCTATGGGTAGTTGTAATATGACAAACAATGAAAAGAAATTGCTGCCATTTACCTACTATTTGTTGTAGATAGTCATGGTCTTGTATTTTGATGCTAATTCTCCTCTCCTGGAAAACATTGCAGACAAGGAGCAAATCACATATACAGGTGCCTTGTGAACCTTCTCCCCACCTTAACTTTTCAAATAAAGGCTAAGGCCAATGATTGGGCAGCAGGAGGGAAGGTGGAGCTGAAAAGTTTAGGGCAGAAAGGGAGAGAGGAGACAGGGGTGGGGGAAATGGAGAAGAGGATGATGGAGGAGGTCAAGGTGAAAGGAAGATGGAGCTGAAGCACGTGGCTTGGAGAAATTGCAAGTCATACGGGATCTAATAGATGGGAATAGAGTAGTGTAGTGGTAGATCTACACAATCTAAGCGAGTAGCTTGTATACAAATTAATTGAATTTGTGAATTTATTGATTTGGTAAATTGGGTCAAAAATTTACCGCAACAACTATTGTCTCCATTTTTCTTCAACGAAGTAGAGAAAAATGAGAGAGGGGGGAAGAAAAAAGAGGTAGGGAGGAGAGAAAGAAGGCAACTAGTAAAATCTCAGTCAAACCTATATACTATATAGAACAGCATGGTGAATTTAGGGCATATGGATATAAAATGAAAGTTTCTTATTCAGTACCAGCAACTTGTGGGCACAGGAGTTGGCAATGATAAAAATGTCCAAAGTCACAAATACAATGTATAGTTAGTCATAGGTGCTGCTATTTGCTTCAAAAAATAGACTTTTATTTTGCCTTTCTTTTCCTTAACTACACTCTAAATTAGAGAACAGAGACAAAACCCAGCAGGAAATAGCCCAGAAAACTCACAGAATCAAAGACGTGTTCAGACAGCCAGCTGCATTCATTGCACATTTCAACCACAGAAATATTTTCAGGTGATTCTGTTGTTTGACAAAACGTGGGAACCACAGGATCTACAACACTTCAAGCAAAACTCAACAGCTCTAATAATAGTTACAGAAGTGAAAGCTAATGTGGATAAAATAAGAAACTGACTCAAGTCCTCTGAGAGAAGAGTTTTGAAAGCAAAGTTTACCAAAGTCTGGCTTGCCCTTTGGGAAATCACAGACCTTTCAGCACCTTGATTCATGTTTTGGATTTCTTCGTCCGTCACTGGGAGAATTCCCACGCAGTGTTTCTCCCCTGCTTAAAAATCATCAAATATGAAACTTTTTCTCATCCTTTTCTTCTGTATAGTGATAAAACAGCTATTGGCTTTTGGCTAAATGTGGTACATGGAGCCCTCCCACACAAGGGAGAAATGGGGGCATGAGTTTGGGCAAGTAAGCTCTGTCTTCTCAGGGGTTCGCCGAAGCACAGTCCCAAGCCCCAAAATCAGCAGGTACAAAAATTACCTGATGATCCTTAGCCCACTTTTTCTCTGTGTTAAACAAACATAGTCCAGTGTGTATGTGATCATTATACATTATTTTATATTGCTTTTTCTTGTTTTTATGTTATTTTAAAAATCCATCAGCTTGTTCACGCCTCATATGAGTAGAAAATTGAAAGATAATGGCAGGAGAGATGTTTCAGCAATTAGAAGTGCTTGTTGCTTTTGCCAAAGGCCAAAGTTCAGTTTATAGCACCAACAAGGGGTGATTTCAATCACCTGTAATTTCAGTGTCAAGGCATCTGACACTTCTGACACATGTGGCATATACTCACACTGTAATAAATTCGATCCTTATCAAAAAGAAAGGTAAGAGATCATTTCCATGTTGACTTTATTTACAGAACATGTAGGACAGTCTTCTTCAATGGGTACAGACAGCCCTTATTATGACCTCATATTTAAATCATGTTAATGGCTATTATGTTCCTTGAACAAAGAAAATATGGTGGCAGTGGTGATAATGACAATGATGATAATTTTCAGTCTAATAAAAGCAAGTAAAAATAGCCCTGAGTACAAAATCAAAAATTGTTTTTATTCCCCCTTTCTTTAAGAAAATACGTCTTATTGACTTGCTTTGAGGATCACAGGAACACTGAGGTCAGTGTTATCTAAGATTCTTTTTGAAATCTTATCTAAGATTTCTTCCTTTTGACTTTCTATCCCTATTCTTCAGATTCTTTTGATTTGCTAGCCTTCTTACCTTGTTAACTCTTCAAATTTATGGGATCAGAACATGAGCATTGATAAGCTGTATGCAGTTGCTATGTGGAAAATGTTGGAGAAGAGTGCATGGTTGGTTGAAGTTGTCACAAGGTTAATGTGAATGTGATTCTTATGTAAACTAATGGTATATGATGCTCCAGTGAGGTGATAGGTTGGATGGGATCAGAGGAATGACACAGAGTTAGGCTGTCTGGAAACAGCTTCACTGACTTGGGGTTGGTGAGTGAAGTAGAAGGAGATGTCAAGGATGATACTCTGGCTTCTGGCTAGGGACATCTGCTCATCATCAGTAACCTTGCAGGGGACACAGCAGGACCATCAGCTTCAGGGAACAGTGATAAAAGTTAGATTTGGGGCTTATAAAATTGACACTTCTTTGGTACATTTCCTTTTAGAAGTTTCAGGCCACTGAGAGGCATAAGTTTTATATAGCATATATCTGAAGTCTAAATCATCACATGTTCTGGAATTTGAACTAGGAACGACCTCATGATCAAGATTCAGTTCTTTCAAACAATGTCTAATGAATTTTTGTAGTTCTATAAACATGAAAAAATTTCCTCCAGTTACCATCCTTCAAAATAATAAAAACTTTGCATCTTCTATTCAATATATTTAAATACTCAATATTTAAATATATATATATTTGTGTTTCTTCTTTATTTTTCTAATACAGAGCCCTTCATAGATATCTGAAATATATATTTAAATAAATGTGTGAAAGCATAAATAGATAGGATATTTTTGTTTTTGATATTCTGATGGCTATCATATCTTTTTGCTCAAAGTCACTTCTCTTTCAGTTTATTTTGTTCTCCAACAATTTTAGGTCATTTGACATCAGGGGACATTTCTTTCCTTGATTATGAACATTTTTGTTTTATTAATTTTTTGTTGATATGTTGATCATTGTAGTCACAATCAGGCAGGACATTCATTCTCTCATTCTCAAAATCCTAGCTTCAAGCTTAAGTGATGAGCATATAGAGGGGAGTGAGCAAAGTTTGTACCCTTGAAACAAGGGCATGTGAAATGGCTAGTAGAGAGGTAAGTGATGATGCTCACTGCCATATGATCCTCAATGTTTTATAGACTGTATACGACCTATTTTCAGAATGTAGACTCAGTAGATACTGGGAAAATTGTGAAAGAAGTAAAAAAATATCTGAATTTGAAACAACAGAGTTAAACTGTTCTTGTTCATGTAGCAAATCATTTTATGAATTGGAAAAAAAAAAGAAAGATAGTCCTAAAAATGTAATAGAGCTAACAATTATCTTAGGAACATGGCACGATATTGAACTAGAATATGCGATACTGAATTAGCATATGCAATATACCTACAACAAACAATATGAATGATAAATTTAAATATCCTATTCATAATATCTATGAAAATACTTAAGAACAGATTTATCAAGAAGTTGGGTTATAGCTGGGCAGTGGTGGCACATGCCTTTAATCCCAGCACTTGGGAGGCAGAGGCAGGTGGATTTCTGAGTTCAAAGGCAGCCTGGTCTACAGAGTGAGTTGCAGGACAGCCAGAGATATATAGAGAAACCCTGTCTCAAAAAACCAAAACAACAACAACAACAAAAGAAGTTGGGTTATTCAACAGAAACCATATAACACAAATCAAAGAGACACCACAACAACAGAAAGTTTATAGAAGAAAGAATTTATTGGGAGTTCCATGAAGGGTTAGACTCCATGACCATCCTGGCAAGGGGCTGGAAGAAGTTAAGCAGGCATATCATTGGAACAGTAGCTGAGAAGCTACATCGTGAGACAACAATTATAAGAACATAAAGTTCAGAAGCTCTAACTGGGCATGTTGTACGTAGGCTTTTGAAATCTCAAAACACACCAATAGTAACACACCTTGCCCAAAAAGCCCACACATCCTAACCCTCCAAAACAGTTCCACCAACTGGATACAAAACATTAAAAATGTGATATTATGAGGGGTTTTCTCATTCAAGCCACCAAAAAGAAAACACCGATAAATGGACTATATCTTATGTTTATGTACTTTAAAAATTAAGATTGAATCAGTGACAGATAACTTATATGAGCTTAAATAAGTCCACTGAAAATTACCAAATAACTTCATTCTGAAAATGAACAAGGTGAGACTTGATACATTTCTCAAGATAAAACATTAAAAATGGACAAAGTTTGTATGTGAAAGTGCTCCACAAAAATAAGGAGCACAGAATTAGTAATCAAAACCACACTGAGTTATTACTTCACTCCAATAATAATGATCAGTATAAAAATATTAGAAAAATATGAGTGTTGCTATGATGTGAAATATATGCCTCCAGTGAAGAGACATATTAGTGTAATCCTGTGAAATAAATTATGATGCATTCTTGAAAAAATTAAAGTTACCATACAATACGATAGTATCATTAGTACACACAAACATACAAACACAGGTAATAAAAATAATGTTGACAATTCATATGTATGACATTGTTTATTGAAGCAATATTTACAAGAGGCATGATATTCCATGAGTTTTAAGAGTGAACAATCTTGAAAGAAGTAAATATGGCCTGTACAAAATTAATTACTACTCATCCATGATTCTATGCACTCTTTTATTACAACAGTATAGGTGATCTCGAATGATGTTGATGAAAGTAAATCTATCACAGAAAATATATACTGTATGATCTCACACATATGAGGATTCTAAGATTTGATTCTGTAGAAGCAGAAAGTAGAGAAGTGGTTATTGTATTCTGGGAAGACTAGAAAGAGGAAGGAAAGGCCAATGTTAGTTATTGGGTACACAGCTGTAGTTAAACATGGGAGGTATAGTTTGGTGTACTGTGGAAGAGTAGAATTAGAGATAATGATAACACATTGTATGTTTTAAAATTGATTTTAAAAGTTAAACTATTACTGGATATAATTGATAATTTCTTTTTTTAACTTTTATTGCATTATGATGAGAAAAGTTACATGATTTCAATTTATCTGAATTTGTTAACATTTAAAAACATTTTAATAGAATTAAATCACATTCTTGTTTCCCTTTTGTATCCCAACTTCTCCCAGAGACCCCTCTTCAATACTTACAATATCTTTTTTGTCATATTCCTTAAAATTTATAAAATATTATAACAATAAGAATGAGTATTATAAAAGTTGTTTGATATAGAACAACAATCAATTTAACAGTCCACAAATCAATTTAAATCAATTTAATGTACCACAGTAAGAGCCAAGATTTGAAACTCTACTAAATACAAAACAAACAAAAAGTCTTTTATATATATATATATATATATATATATATATATACACACATATATATATATATGTTCATTTAATGTTACCTTGATGTTACCCTTCCAGATACATTATTCTCACCACATAGATATTTTTAATGATAATATTTAAGGCAAAGCTAAAATGAGCATATGTAATCACGCATTACTTTTAGACAGGAGCAATTTGGGGTCAAAAATTTTGTAGGTAGGTTGGTGTTTCCATCTCTCCACTGGGGGTCCTGTCTGACTCCTAGAGTTGTCTCTTCAAGTTCTATATCTCCACTGTTGGGCATTTCAGTTAAGGCCTCCAACACTAATTCTGGGAGTCTCCCCATCCCAGGTCCTGGAACTTTCTAGAGGTCTCCTCCACGCCCCACCCCATCCCCAGTACCTGCATGTTTTCATTCATTCTCCTTGTCTTCTGGGCCTCTCTCCTGTCTCCCTGTACATGATCCTGTCCCCTTCTATTCTCCCTTCCAGGTCCCTTCCTCTCTTTGCCTTCCATGATTATTTTGCTTCCCCTTCTAAGTGGGATTTAAACATTCTCACTTGAGCCTTCCTTCTTGTTTAACTCCTTAGGGTCTATGGAGTATATCGTGAGTATTCTATATTTTTTGGCTAATATCCACTTATCAGTGAGTATGTACTATGCATGTCCTTTTAGGTCTGGGTTACCTCACTCGAGATGATATTTTCTAGTTCCATCCATTTGGCTGCGAAATTCGTGATGTCCTTGTTTTTAATAGTTAATGAGGAATATCTGGGTTCCTTCCATTTAAGGATGGCCAATCAGAGACTGGCCCATTTTGGGATCCATTCCATGGAAAGGCACCAATTCCTGGCACTATTACTTGTGCTATGTTGTGCTTACAGATAGGAGCCTAGCATATCCTTCCTCTGAGAAGCTCTACCAGGAGCTGGCTGAGACAAAGGCAGATACAGCCAAGCACTGGACGGAGGTCTCAAACCCCTATGGAAGAGTTAGGGCAAGGGCTGAAGGAACTGAAGGGGATGGCAACCCCATAGGAAAAACAACAGTGTCAACTAACAGGAAAAACAACAGTGTCAACTAACCTGGATGTCTGGGAGTTCCCAGAGACTAAGCCACCAACCAAAGAGCATACACAGACTGGTCTGAGGTCCCTAGCACTCATGTAACAGAGGATGGGCTTGTCTGACATCAGTGGGAGAGAATGAGCCTAATCCTGTAGAGACTTGATGCTCTGGAGGGGATATACGGTGGTGGGGATGGAGGGGGCACCCTTTCAGAGATGAAGGAGAGGGGCGAAGGGAAAAGAAGTATATGAGGAGGGAGCCAGAGAGAGGGAGCATTTGGGATGTAAATAAATAAAATAATTAATTAATAAAAGAGAGCTTATTTAAGTTTTGTTGTTCACAAGAAATTTTAAATATTAATATTTGCTTTCTTTAAATTAGGTGTTTCTGTTTTAACAGTATGTACATTTCAGAATTTTAATCATTAAATTAAGGCTTAAATAAATATATTAATTAATTAATTAATCTTCAAACCAAATGGATGAAATTTGTAACTCTTTCAATAAAGAAAAACTTCTTGTACTTTAAAGTACGGAACACTCCTAAAAAACTATGTGCAGGAGTTTTAAACTGTATCCAAGAGGAATAGGCTACAGACAATGAGAAATTTTTCTTTAATTAGAATGACAGCGGGAATTTAGGAAGGCAGAATTTAATGTAATTAAAATGGGAAAATCATTATTTAACAGGAGTCATGCTACATTTCTTGATGAAAACACAAAGAGGATCTTTAATTTCACATGAGTCAATAATTTTATTTTTATATCTCTCCTGAGCCTATTCTAATTAAAACAGAAGAGAGAATAAATTACAGAAAGCATTCTAAACTTTCCTTATCTAAGTTGCAATCTTTTGCTTAAGAAGTTTGTTCACAACAGTAAAGCACAAATCCTGAGAAACAATAATTTAAAAACTATTATAGATAAAGGGAAATAAGAATGTTGAATAATTAATAAAGTGCTAGGAATGAGGGGTAGGACTTAAATGGTGGGTACAGCTGTACCATTTATTATACACTTTTGGCCTGCCTGGTGACATCATTAAAATAAAAAAATTCATAACAACACAAATAACAAAAATAATCTGAAAACTTATGGAACACAGAGTGAAATTGCTCAGAACTATGGTGTCACCTTGTTGATGTAAGAATTTGTAACTAGTCTTCTTGTATCTTTTTGTGCTGTATTAGGTCAATGTCCTTGGGAGGCCTGAATTTTTATGGGGGAATAGAGATGGAAATATGGATGTGAGGGAGAAGGAGATGTGGCAGAGACTGGGAGGAGTGAAGAAAGAGGAAACTGCATTCGGAATACATCGTGTGAGAGAAGAATGAATAAAAATTAAAAAAATAAAATATTTTGTCATATACTTTTACCATTTCACAGTTTATATAGAATATCTTTAATGTTAATTAGTTCTATACCCTTGCATGGTAAGTTGATCAGAGGTCCTCACTTCATATGGTTTTATTAAGATTTATTGAACAATCTCCTTCTGTTGGGTTAAGTTGCTTGCAGTTTTTAATTCTATAAATAATATTTTAGTTGGTGAATCAAAGCTATACAGCACATTTTGTCTAAAACAGCACATTTTGAGATGTTAAGTGTATGACATATCCATACTTCTTTTATGTAATTTTTATTGGTGAAACATTAAAAATATTACTAATATTTTTGAAATATATAATATATTATTATAGACTGCTTTTGCCATGCACTATATCTTTACACTTCTTTCTCATATATGAAATGTTATGCCCTTCCTTTGACCAACAAACATTACTGGCATTTTCTGCTGAGGAACAGAAGTGATGCTTTGGTTGTTTTCTCATCCTTCATGGTAGATTTAAACTGTAAAATGTACATTACAATTGGGTGGCAATTTCCTCAGCATTGAGTCTCCTAATTGCGCATAAGATTAAGTTCCTTAGTTTATTAAGCAGACAAAACATACTTACAACAGTTGCATTAGACTGTTGCAAAAAGAAAAAAAATATTAGTTTTGTTCTATCACACATTATACAGGGAAAAGTCTTGCTTGAGGAGAAATAACGTGTCAGTGTGCCATTTGAAGGGATAGAACTTTTAATTCATCACTGAAATTATGCCTGAGAAATAGATTTAAATGTTATTCATTCCGACTATGGAATGTGTAAATGCTGCTATTCTCTCAGGGTGGAGGACACGAAATTGGGAAAACTTGAAATTTGGAACTTATTTCTTTCCATTTACTAATAGTAATCTTGGGTGATGAGGTAGGCTGAGCTTAGTATGAGCCACTTGTGTCATATGCATGACTTCTTTCAATTCTCACAGCAACCTTGTGGGCTTGATAGTAACATACTTCCCCCTTTTCAATGAATTACTTGCAGGCAGATTGCTTAAGCAAACAGCCAGAATCACTCATAAAGAGATTTAGGAGTCAAAGTAAACTCTAACTAGGTAACGTGCTCCTCCTAATTTCATGTTCTACTGTTTAGGTTTGTTTTTGTGCATTATACAAAGTTATATATAATTATATATAATTTCTCTTTCTATCCTGATGTGGTGATTTGAATGAGATATGTATAGGTTCAATATTTGAATGGTTGGTCCCTAGGTGGCAGCACTGCTTTGAGGGGATGACACCTTACTGGCAGAGGTACATCACTGGAGGTACGGGTTAGATGTTCAGTCTTGCCCCATGCCAAAATCTCCCTCTGCCCCTTTCCCTGTCCATATCCCTCTCCACCCCTCTCCTACTCTCTTTCTCTCTCCCTATCCCCATCTTACTCCATCATTATTGCAGTTGAAGATGTGATCTCTCAGCTCCCTGATCCTAAACCATGGCTGCTGCTTGCTGCTATGACTTTCTGCCATGATGAAGTCTTACTCCTCAGTAACTCTACACCAACATAAAGTATTTCTTCCACATGTGGCCATAGTTATGATGATTTATTTACTGCACCAGAAAAGTAGCCAATACATGAAATTTGTCTTGTGGTGATTCAGTCATGGGTAATTTCTCTGTAGTAATTTTATCCCTTACTTTATATTCTATTTCCACATTTATCCAAAAGTAGTCATACATGTATGACATGTATGACAGAAGAAGACAGATATAATACTTCATCTAAATAATCTAACTGACTTGTGACTGTGTGGTCTTAAGGTCATTTCACCTTGAAATAAACTCTGCTTCCTCACCTACAAAATACAATGCATGGAGAAACACATGGTTCTGGTTTTGAAGGACTTTGCTCTCTCTGTAGTTTGATCATTGTTTATGGCAGCTATTTTCACCACTCAGATATCAGGAGAAGAGTTCTCCATAAAAAAACAGTACTCATTGGTTTACTAGAGTGCTCAATATTGGGACTAATGTTGATTTCCATTATCATAGTACCCTCCTTGAACCAAGGATGACAAATGCTTTGGATGATGATTCCAGGATATAGAAAATAAGTGAACTGCTATGAGAGACATGCGGCAAGGTTCCACTGCAAACAGAAGACACTTGTCACTGTAGGGTTTGCAATGAAAAGAATAACACGAACTGGTAGGAGTGACTGTTTAATAGAGGACTGCTGGAGACATTGTGAGAGAGCACTGCTGTGCCCAGGGTCTAGTTAAGCATTTCCAAAGATCTTCACCCATTTGATAGGCACAAGATATCAGTGAATGTACCCAGACATAGAGATGAAGGTGTTGGCCATTGTGGATGAACATGTCACTTCAACAGAAGTAGGGTTAATGAATAAATCTGGCAAACTTGCAGAAGTCATGTTGACAAACATAACATCTGTGATGTATGTTACCCAGAAACACATGCTGGATTTTCATGTTAGTGTTAGCTTTGCATTGGTAGTTTCTGCCATCTTCTATCTTGGGCTCATAAACTAAGGACATATAGCTAAATCTTTATAAATATTAGGTTTGCTACAGTTCCTTCATGTCACTATTATGCCAAATTTCAGGTGTCTTTATCCTACCTGAGAAAATACTTTCAAATTTCATGATGCAGTACGGAAATATATCCCATAATATTCCTGTAAATACAAAGGAAGAATCTAAATGATCAAGAAATTCATTCATGATAAGTAAAATTCTAATTCTTTTACAGCAGCTAACTGTAACTTAATTTTCACAAATCTCCAAGAACCCTTAGAGATATCATAAAATCCTCTATGGGAAATATGTGTTGAAACAACAGCCAACAAACTTATGAATCAATATAAAGTTAATTTTATTTTCAAAATGTTGATATAAAATGAAACAATTTGTAGGAAAGAGTTCATCTAATAAAATGAAAGTAATAGGTGCTATTGTTTGTAATTTTTACTAGTATCCAGCTTTGCTGATGAAGGGGATGAAAATCATGGACAGTAGAACCATGAGAAAAATATATGTAGCAAAAGGATTTGCCATTAAGGAAAGTAGAGAAAGTATACTACTAGAAAGTAGACTTTTCTGTAGTTTTCAAATTTAATTTCTTTACAAAATCATTTTCTGGTCTTCTTGTACCCCTTTACTTCATACTCAGCTTCTTCTAAACATCTTCCACATGAGCAATGTGAAGCAAGGAGAGAATTCTTTTTCATGAAAGCTTCTTTCTTCTACAATTCTCAATGTTCTTGATTGATTTCTAATTCAGAGAGCTTTGCAAATGTTTTTAGTATGAAATTATAGCTAATTTCTTTGATGTAGTATTTTGAGTAGCTGTACAAATGGAAATTAATTTAATATTAAACTTGGAAACAAAACTTAGTTCTGACAATGTTGAAAAGATGCACATATATAGCAAGAAGTCAATGAACATTTTCATCCCAAATCAGAAGAGGGAATTGATGATTTTATAGGCTCCATATCTAACAGTAAGCCATTTGAGTTATTCACAGGTAACATTAAAGTTTTACCTAAAATAATATCATATATTTAGATTAGACTGATATTGTCTGCTGACATTTGTCTTCTCATCTTCTTTGTAATTACTTACAATGCAAAATTCAGTTGCTGACAAAGGGACTATGTTATTTCTTAACAGGTTTGATCATATAACTGTACCCTTGCCAGTGGGCTGTGAAAAGAAGCAGTGGGTTCTAATTCTGACCTGAGCCTTAGGAAAGTGAACATATATCTCACCATTTTGTTTCCTCTGCCACTTGGGAGGCAGACAGCATTGAGATCCCAGAGAGAACAGTCCCCTACAAAAGTAAAATGCTGAAGATATTTAGGGTCCTAACAACAGACATTGCCCATTACTGCCAACCTATGGGGAAAATTTGTGTCAGAAATAAACCTTTGTCTTCTTTCAACCCTGTACTTTGGAGTCTTTCTTTGTTTAATAGCATCTTCATATTCACACTAACAAATGCATTCCTCAATAGGCAGGAGTGTTTTATCTTCTGGAACCACAGCAATTATCTCAAAGAAACTTTGTTCTCCTCACTAGGCATAAAAGGTTAGGAAGCACAAAGTTGATTAATGCATGCTTCCAGTGTAGGCATATTGGAGCAGATCATTAAATACACTGTTGAACTGTCGGGGCCAAACATTTTAGAAAACAACATAAAGTTGTTTTGTTCTTCCTACTAAATGGAAAATCGTATTGATTGAAAGTAACTTAAGATAAACTTTTAAATCTCTGAAGTGAAATGGTGTCTGTAGATGAATCCATAAGTGCGATGTGTCCACAAATATGCCAGTGGTGTGATGGATTAGCATCTTCCTACGTACTGAGTGGCCAATCTCTTTATAAGTGATACTTATATATGATGTGGCAGGGGAAGTACAAATAGAACTAAGGTTGGGAAAGTTAAGGCTGTAGTTTAAGATGGTAGAGACAATAGTATTTGAGAAGGTATAAAAATTGTGTGTGTGTGTGTGTGTGTGTGTGTCATACATATATTTAAAAGAATAAAACAAAATTGTGAATTACTATCTTTATTGCAAAATAAAAATCAGAGATGGGGGAGAACATTAGTTGGGGGCTGGTAAACTAGTTCAGTTGGTAAAGTGCTCACCATATTCAGATATCTACCACATACATAAAAAAAAATTGGGTCTTGTAGATTTTAAACTCTAGCACTAAGGTGATGCAGTAGGAAGGATCTCTCGCACTTGGTGACTACCTAATCTCACTAAATTGATAAGCTTCAAGTTCACTGTGAAATATTGGCTCAAAAGGTGTGGTGGGGATGGATTAGAGAAGACATACAACATTAATTCTGAGTTCCTAATACACACACATATTCACACCCATATTTATAACTGATATGTATGTGTACACATGCATGTATATATCACACACACACACACACAGATGAACACACATGCGAACACACATGTAAGATGTTCAAGTGATTATAAGATGATTATATGACATTAGAAGACATCCACCATGGAGCTGCTTAATGACTGTCCAGAGCAAATATCAAGTAAGTATGTGCTCTTGGTCACTTTTCTCTGGTCTCCAAGGAGTGCCTTCTTGAATGATCATATTAATGTGGGCTAAAAGTTTGTTTTACCCTGTAAATTAATTTCTTATTGGCTACAATAACAAGTTGCTGCAACCATCATGTTTTAAAGAAATAAATGTTATTGCTTCCTAGTTCTGGAAGCTTAAACCCAGAGGTAAGAGTTGCACTATAAAATATTCCAGTATTTATAAATATTAGAGGCTAGCAACAACAACTTTTTGAAAACCTTTTGATCTCTAGCTATTACATTTGGCTTTTCTTTTAACACAGAGCTTGGATTCTTTGTATGGGCTTTGAAATTAAAGATCCTCTATTTCTCCTATTCCCACAAATAGCTTTATTTGTATAGAAACCAGTGAAAATTTGTATAAACCTTTTTTTTCCTGAGGCTGGTGAGAGTTTTGACAGTCTGGCTGCTATGCCGAATTTTTGTGGCACATCTGTAGTTATAAATATAGATTTTCAATTATGTAAATCACCTCTGCAATGTCTTTTTAAAAGTTAAAAAGAAGCAATTTATCCACCTTACATTTCAGTAATAGTCTTGTAAATTAGATCTATGCTAACAAAACCAAAACAAAAGCTATATTGAACGCTTCTTTTTAAAGCTTCATAAAGGATTTGGGTTTCTTCAAGTGAAATAATAAGATGCCTAACTGTGCTGTAAATTCTACAAAATAAAAAATAACCCAGCCTTGTCCTCACCTCCAAGCTAAAGCTTCGTTATTAACTGTCCCCCACAGGCCCATGAAATGAAAGCTCAGCTGGGACAGTAGTAACAATAGAGCCACTGGAAGAGTAGAAAGCTATGCAAAGTCAGGCTCACCAAAATGTTCAGATCATTGTGCGAACATACTCTACAAAGGAGTCCTGGTTCTAATTGCTTTCTCTCTTTCTTGATATGATGTCAACAATTATTTTTCACAATAAGCCCCAACCTCCCTGTCATGGTCTCTGTTTCTTTGTTATTGGTCCTTTAAGCCAGTTGCGAAGGGACTGCACAGTCTGAAAGCTTTATTAAAATAATCCTTTTTTATGGCTAATAATATCAGGTGTTATTATGTAGTAGAAAGATAGATAAAAATAATGGTAACCTCTGTAATATGTTATTTGAAACAGAAGTCAGCATCAAGCTCACAAAATACAAGGAACAGGGTCATCAACAGGATTCCAATTTCACTATGAGCAGACTTTGTTCAAAATAAATGTCTTCCAATGTTATGTAAGCAGTTATCACTGTAATAAGTACTTGAGAATCGAATTATGCATTTGTTTCCTATAAACTTTATTTGAAATACATTTTGGAAAGAACCTTTTTCCATATATGTTTCCTGAACATAGATTTTGAACATACGCAAGATGCCTAACAAAATTTGTATTACACTGTCCACAATTCATATGCTGGAGTCTTAATTACTGATAAGTTGGTATTTGGAGTTGGGGCCCGTGGAGAAATTAAATTATGAAGGACATATCCTCATAAATTAGTTGACAAATACAAAGATTATTGTCTTAAAATGGAATGAAAGATCTCTCACCTGACAATGACTTTCACTGAAAATTGATCTTGGACTTTCTAGTCCACAGAGATGTATGAAATACAATCATCTACCACTCTGAAAAACTTTGGTCATTCTGTATCTAATGGCATTGCAGGTATCATAAGTAATAGAAAAATATAAATTCAGGGATCATAATGTAGTATTACTGTGTGTGGTTGGAAATAGTTCTCAAATAAGTTCACCATGATTACATTCATTTATTAAACTATGACAATACAATTATAGATATCATGTTGTCTATACTTGATATAATAATGGATGTTTATATAGTCTACTTATGTATTCATATATATTTTTATGCAGTTATTATTATTATATTATTGAAGTGGCTTACATGCTGTAGTCCAGCTAGCCCAACAATGATTATTTTCTGATGAAAAATTAAAGAACCTAGTAGTTGTTCAATTCACAAGGCTGAATGACTCAGCTAGTCTTCAGTATATGCTGACATCCTGCAGAGATAGTCTCTATTACCAGTGAAGGAATTCATTTGTCAGAAAAAGGGAGGGCAATCGGGCAAAGAGCAAACTTTCTTTTTTGATATCTTTTATATAGGCTAGCACCAAAAGATGCAGACCAGATTCAAGATCGATCTTCCCATCTCAAGAGATCTGAATTTAGAGTGGGTCTTTCCACTTCAAGTTATTAAACCAAGAAAGAAATTCCACACAAGTATACACAACCACTTGGATTTTAATTAATGTCAGATATGGTCAAGTTAACAACTAAAATAATCTTTACAGTTTTACTAACATCAACTGATTGATCTAAAGTTTTATCCACACATATATTCATAGGTGTCTGACACCTGTGACAAAATCCAATGATAAAATTGCCTGTGGATGTAGTTATTATAATATATATTTTTAGCAAATGTATGACTGTAAAATTTTGTTCAAGCTGCCTTTTCAAAAAGGTAGAAATATTCTACCATACTAGATACAATTTCCTTAAAGATATACCCATTTCATTACTGGCAATAGAATTATATAACTCTTAATTCAATATGTATGCAAGAAAAATAGTGAAAGATGAAATATTTATAGCAATATAAAGACTAACTATAGAACTATTAATAACTTCAGTACAATCAAACTCATTCATAAATTTCCAACAGAAAATAAGACTCCCAGACTCTGGATCCTCAATGTTGTTCTGTCTAGAGAAGATTTTCCCTGATTCGCAGTTTTTTGTTCTATGTGTCTTTTGTTTGTATACTTATTCTCCCTTCTCATAATAAAACTTTTACATGCTTTCATAGACATCTTTAATTTTTTTAATTGATGAAAATTAGAACCTAGACAGAAAATATTCTGATCTCCACTATAACAGTAGTATAAGCTAACTAAAACATAGTGTAAATGAGAAACTGTGAAAAAGTAAAAGAAAATAATAAGGCAGTGAAGGAGCATTAATTAATTTTAATGACTAGAACAGAAGCCCATGTTATTATTCAAGCTGCTCTGCTGACCTTGCTCCAGACAAGGTATACTAACCAGCAGTATTTGTTTCTGAAGGTTTTTGCTTTGCAATGTCATAGGCGTTTACAGTTTCTGAAGGAAATTTCATAGTCATCCTTTTCAACATTCTGTTAGAGTTCACAATGTTCTTTTTAAGGAAAGGAAGCTGAGGCATGGCAGCCTTCACTATTGCAAGCTCCTTAAGTCTCTGTGCTTTCTCCTGGTTGTAGTGAAGCTGGGATTGCTAGACACATTTTGTGTGACAGCAACCATGCGCATGCAACTCTAAGCCCTCTGTGTTGTAAACCGTTGCTTTTATTTTTTCCTCATGTAATCTTTGACTTCAGCCTAATTCACATTCTGTCCACTCTGTTATGTTGTCACACGAATGGCTTCCCTGCCACTAGCTGATGGCTTTGTTGTTACTTGACCCTGCAGAAACACTTTATATGGCTCTTATGCTACAAAGTGGGATAGAATAATGTATCTTGGTCAAAAGATCTCAGTTCTCTCTGTTGACTGTAGTGAAAAGTCATGTTTCTATTAACAGCTGCTGAAACACCTACTTGGAGAAGGGCCTCCTGACTTTGGTAGGGCCCATTCTTTCTCACACTTTCCAGGGCCTCCAGGCTAAGGGATTTCAGGCTCCCCTAATATGTTCTAGTGAGAACATCTCTGACATGTCCTCCAGGAAACTCACATGGATTGCAGTAACTAAGACAATTATGTGCTGCTTTCCAGACTCAGAACTGCAGCTGACAAACTGGTAGTGTTTTTAATGATGATAAATTACCTTTAAACTTAAGAAATGAGAAAAAATTGTCATATTTTACTCACATACAATTTAGTTTCTTCCTAACTTTAATACTGAGAATTCGTAATTAAAATTGAGAAACATGAATCAGAAAGGAGTGTTCTAATTTAGTACTTTTCAGATTTACCCCTTTCCTTTATTTGTTGTGCCTTAATTAAAAATAATTCAGTTTAATTTTGGCCTCATATACCGTCAAGAATTATTATTTCTATATATTAGTAAAATTCAGTTCCATTTAGTATGTTTTTACCATTCCTTAAAGATAATTATTATTTAAAATTAATTCATTGTTTGCCATATTAAATGAATACCAATAATGTTTGAATCATTTTTATCATACATGAAAATATTAAGGGTCATCATATGACTTTAAATTTTTCAATTTGGTTAGAATGTAATAGAACTAAATTAGTAAAACAATAGGTGTTTTTTTTTTCATGAAGCATAGCTCCCTTTTCATTGTAGTGGTAATCTTTTGACAAAGACATAAAAACTGTCAGTATTTTAAAAAACATACTTGGTGGTTATTCAATCCATGAAATAATAATGTCTTGAATAAGACTAAATAATTGAGGGAATAAATACTAATGTAGTCACTATTAATCAGAGGCTTCTGAGCTAAACTTCCACACATCTTTCTAATGGCCCCCAATAGTTAGTCTTATGTGCTACGTATTTAGATGCTAAGTTCTTTCCCCCAAGATCAGGTTGGACTCTGGACATGAATGTTGTATTGACTAATGTGCTCTAAAGAATGGTCCCCAATAATCTCTGATTGGATAATAAGAGGCTAGGGGCTATGACTGGGCGGGAAAGGGAGGAAGGCAGAACTGAAAACTGAATACGGGCTCTCGGGTACGGACAACAAAAAGAAGAAAAAAGGTAAGGATGGACCATAAGGATGGACCATGAGCACATGGGCAAAAGAAAATCACTCTGGAGGCACAAATGGAACAAAGTAAACAAAGCAAGACTAAGTTGATGTGTAACACAGGGCCTATGCCTTCTGTGTAGGTTAGCATAGCTCAGAATCTAGTCAGATTAGGCTTACAGTTGGTTAATAAAAATAGCAGGTGTCCGTGTCTTTTGTTTGGGAGCAATATGGGATAGAATGGGACAAAAAAACCCTATAAGATTACTTCTATAGATACCACTTTTTTTTTTCCAAAATGGGAATACTTGAAATTTGGAACACTAAAGCAATGACTCCAAATCATCCATCCATCTTTGTAGGCTAAGGCATATATCTATAAAGTGTCCATGTTATTCTGGCCTGACCTTGATGAAATTGGCTAGTGTAATTTTGAAATGATGGGAATGCACTGCTTCAGATATGAGAAGCAGGATCTTGTTCTATTACTCAGTTCTTATCAAAAACCTTTTATTGTCTTGTCTTGGTTTTGACATTCTACATAGAAGCCAATGAACTTTAGGAGACATTACAGTTATTGTTCTCAATGGCCTCCATTAGGGTCTCATAGTGTTAAGACAGAACTAGGTAAGAACATACACTCTGTAGTCCAGACTGTCATATCACATCACCCAATGACTGTTTTATCATTCCACAAAGGCACTTATTTGTAAGATCTATCACTTAGGTTTCTGTATGTGCACCTCACAATTATCTGAGCTACAAAATTGATTGTCATTGTAACTTCTGAGGGTAATCATTAACTGTTAAAATAATGTTCATGTTCTTTCGCAAAACAAATACTGAAAACATAGAGAGATAGTTGTAAATGTATGGAGGTAAAATAACCGTTATTGACATTGTTCAAGTTCTCTTTCTTTACCTAGCAAATTGAAAATATCTTCTCTGATAAAACCTTACAACTATTCATAATTTATCAAACCTATAAGACTCTTTTCTAAATGCTGGTTTAGAAAAATTAAGAGGAGATCAAGATTCCACCTTATATTATTTTATACTTCATGTTGTTATTAGAGAGAGGTCTTAAAACTGGCAGTAAACGTAAACAGACAAACAAGAAATTATTTCTTAATAAGCTTTATCCAAAAGTGTGTAACTTAAATGAGTAGCAATTTGGCAGTTTGTAAAAGGTCTTTCTTGAGAAGTCAGTCTGTAGCTTGTGTATGTCTACATGCTGATTATCTACCTACAATTAAATTTTTATCCAGAATATTGGTCAATCAGCAAGAAGTTTGAGCATGGACCTTAAACATTGTAAAAAATACCTGGAAATAAAAGTGTTGTGGAAAAAAACCATGAAAGATTAGAACCAAGCCTATTTACTAGTCTATCTAGAGATACATTTGATCCAGACAGGGTAGGGATAGTACCATGTGATCTGTGTAAAAATGCTAGTTTGTATGTGTGAGGGCTATGACTGCAAAATGGGGTTTGTGAAGAAATGATATGACTTAAAATACACTGGAACAAAAGGCTTAAACTCTCAGGACACAGATAGAGGTAAGAAGATTACAAGCTCAAGGACAGTCTAGACTGTAGAGTACAAAAAATAAAAAAAGGAAAATAAGAAAGATAATAATAAGATACATGTCTTTTAAAAGTGCTTTCTAAATTGTATTTCTTAAAACTGTATTTTTTAGAAGTAGCTGATGTTTTATTTGATATGAATACCTATTTCTGTATTTGACCACTGTCTGTATACCCTGTCTGAAAAGTATGACAATGGCTGTAAAGACTCATTTATTCAATAAAATTATTTTATAAAAAGAAACTAATTGTTTTATGATATATACTTATCTATATAATACTCATTATGTAACTTACTCATATATAAATAAGAAAATATTTGTAGTTTTTGACCTTAAAGATTCTTTTCTTTTTTAATCTATTACTAATATTATTTTTACTATTTCTGCAAAAAGAGTCATAAATAAATTTCAAATTTTGTTCGCTACTTTAGAGTGGCAAAATTATGACACTGGAAATTCCTGTGAATTCAATACATAATTCCCCCTTAAGAATTCCTCATGATTAAGACTGTAGAAGAGACTTTTAATAATGTTACAATAACATCTAAAGGAAATGGATGTTTGCTGAAGCATAAACATCCTTTCATTCTATTTTTTTCCATATTGAGTTATTTGGTGTGAAACAAAAAATCAGTACACCTACAATAATGCAGTGAAACTAGCTACACTGAAGCAAACACATAGAAAGATCTAAACAACTTTAATAGTCTTAATAATAAGACCTATAGGACAAGAACTCTCAGTGTAGAATCATAAAAACATCTGACCAAATGAGTAATAGTCACAATTTTCACAAAACAGAGAACCCTATATATGCACAGTGATTCAAGATTAGTGAACTCAAGAAGGGTAAAGACAAAGAAAACACTAACGCTTATCATCAAATTTCTGCAACACAGGGATAAAGATACAAAAACTGAAGTTAAATTGGCCCCAAATACAGACATAATACACACAGGGTAACACATTTATAAGTAATAACAGTTAGTTTGAGAAAAGTGATAGACTGTGATCAAACCAACAGCAAAGTAAGTAGTCAATAAGACAATCCAGACAAAGATCAACACTGTATTTCTATTTTGGCAAAATTAAATTATGATAAGAAAAAAAGATTGATGTTTGTCCCTATAATGGAAAAATTGAAAGGAAAATGGTGAAATGACAGTATAGGAATAATGCCATTATTCTTTGTCTTGGTGATAACTACATGCTTTATCTATGTGTCAGAAAATACCAGAGTGAGCATTTAAAATAGGTGTACATTGTGCTGTAGGTGCATGGTATCGTAGCAGACTTAATTTTGCAATGAGCAGGGCCCATCTTACAATGTCACTGTGTACCTGACAATAAGATTCACATAACTGGGTATCAGATTTGCCTATAGTTTCTTCCTTTCCCTCTGCATTTAACAAGAGAATCTATGATTCATATGACATGTTGTTTTACCCAAGAAACTAGAGTTGGCAAATGTGGTTAGATTTATCTGAGAGACATTTGATAACATTGCTTAATGTTCTGAATTCTGTCCTTAGAGTTGATACTATTCAAACAAGTAATGCCCACACCAGGAATCTTTAGAATAAGTGGTTTTTGCAATAGTTTAACAGCTGCTACCTTTGATTTTCCTACATCTATTCTAATTCGTTAATGGGGTTTTCAGATCTTGGGGAAGACAGTTAATGTGGCCATTAGCCTCTTAGCTATCTAACTACTTAATGAAACTTTTAAAATCTAGATTATAATTAATTAATAATTGAATATTTGGAAAAGAGTTCTTAGTAGAGACATTCTAAATTGCTAGCTAAAGAGAAAGCAATGCACTTTAAATACCAAACTCATAGAAGGCAAAGATGTACTATACTATTAAATTCAAAAGCAGAATATGTTTCTTCATTCAAATGACCATTATGGCCTTTAACAAAAATGTTGAAAATATATGCAATTATTAACTTCCCTGAAAAAAAAAAGAACCTTCAGGTGTGACCAACCTTTGACATTATGACGTGAAGTTGCCATCTACAAAGCTTACTCTTCATAACTGTGCAATTTCTCTCTCTCTCTCTCTCTCTCTCTCTCTCTCTCTCTCTCTTTCTCTCTCTCTCTCTCTCTCATGTTTCTCTTTCATAATGTTTTAAGTACATTTGTGAATTTGTACCGGGTTGCATTCATATATATTCATATATTCATAGCTGTCCTTGACTGTATATTACTTATGGGTCTCAGGCTGAAAATTCTTCTGACTGAAATGGAAAACTAAATAAAATTTTATTTTTGTGTTACCCTTAAAACTTCTGGAATAGCTATTAGATGTTTTACTATATACATTTTCAAAGTTTTATTGTAGGGCCTAGAGAGATGATGCATCAGTTAAGAGCAGTGCTATATTTCCAGGGGTTCCAGGCTTGATTCCTAATACCCACATGATGGCTAAAAACCATCTGTAACTCCAGTAACAGTGGATCCTCTGATGCTCCATTCTGGCCTTCTCACACACTAGGCACATGTGGTGCCCAGGCATATGTTCAAGCAAAACATCTATTTACATAAATGCTTTTTGAGTTTGATTATTATGATAAAATTTCAAACTGGCTAAAAGTGTTATTTCTGCCCTGTGATGGGCTGAGTACCTTCCAAAGCTACCCAGTAGGGATGAAGATTCCAGGTTCATGACAGGCTCATTTCTCCATGCCCCATGAGCCAAATAAGTGATGTTTCCAGCAACAGGGTCTCACATAAAGTTCTGTAGGATAATGGCAATAGCCTGAAATGTTTGACAGAGTCTATGGGACCTATCTCACCAAAACCTCAAAAACAGATGATGGATTTTTTTTTTTTTATTTTCTAACCTATAATTTTGAGAGAAGGCATTGTTCTGTTCTGTAGTTTCATTTGTACTCTTTTACGTATGCATATATTTTAGGAAGTTTTTATGGTAGTAGGTTTACATATGCTAATTTTTATTTTTAAATATTTATTTATTCTTTCTCAGTTTCTTTAACCATGTCCATATTCACTCCTCCACTCCACCCTTCCATCTCCAATCCCATCGAAATCTTTCCGTCCTACTACGACCCCTTTCCCCTTGATGCCACCTGTGCTCTATCCCTCTTCCTGAAAGACTGTCCATTATGTATGTGCCCTTATTAGTTTCCCATCTGAGTCCTCTAATTTACACACACACACACACACACACACACACACACACACACAAACCATTCAAATCTAGCATTCATATAAGAGAAAAATAATATAAAACATTTGCCTTTCTGAGTCTGAGTTACCTCATGTAGCATCATTCATTAATGTGAAATTTTGATAATTTTTCTTTCTCATATATATATATATACATATGATATTCTCATATATATATATATATGATATTTTCATTAGCCATTCATCGGCTGAAGGACATCTAGGCTTTTTTTTTAATTCCTGGCTATTCTCAAGAATGTCAATGAATATATATCAGTTACCAGAATTTTGTGGAATCCTTTTGTTACATGCCCAATAGTGGTGTATAGCTGGATTATATGGCCTATCTATTTTTAGCTCTGAGGAGTCAAAAACAAAAAGAACACATAAGAAAGAGAAGGAAAAGTGGTGTCAAGAATTGGGGATAACTTAGAGGTAAGGAAAAAGGAGATGTTAGATCACCATGCATTATAACATGCATGCAATACTCAAATATTAAAAATATTTATGGTAAAAATTTAATTAACAGTAATTTATTATCAAGGCATCGCAGTATGCATCTATGGGATACAGGATACAGTGAAATACTTACTTTGCTGTATAGATATTGTGCATGATGTTTAATCATATCTATCAACTTCATGGTGAAAACTTTGACATTTAGTACATTATATAAGTGAACATATAAAATATATTATTTTTCTTTAAGAAATTCATCATTTCTATTTTAGAACATGTGAAGCTTCGGAAGACAGCCTAGATGGAATAATGCCACTGTGGCATCTCTCTTCATGGCAGTAAACTTCCCAGACAAAACCCAAGACAGATTGTGTACAACCAAAACTGCATGAATAAATGAGAGTTCCTGACCAGAGAACCAGGAAAGTACTCCCTAAGAGCTATAAGATATTGCAAAATATCCATTTGAATTTCTTCACATTTTTTCTCTGCCTCTGCTTCAAGAACCACTCACCTAAGACCTGTGCATTGATTTCCCAGCCAGGTACATTGTAATGTTAAGTATATGCTTCTGGGTCAGGAGAACTAGAGAAAGACTCACAGAAATTTGATGAACTGGAGGAAAAGAGAATATTGTTATTTTCTCTGTCTGTCTGTCTGTCTTTGTTGTTGTCTCTCTGGCTCTCTGTCTTACTGTCTTCTTTCTCTCTCCCTCCCCCTTTTCTTTCCTTTCTTTGTGTTTCCCTGACAACTTAATGATAATAAGAAATTGTGCAATTGTAACACAGGCAATTAAAGTGGAAAAAATTACTACATTTCTGACTAAAAGATGATGAAAAATAGCAGATTAAATACAATATTTTAGATAATAAGCATGTGGTATCCACAGAAGAGACCATAGAGACAAGAGATATTTGAAGTCATACACATTGAATTGCTTATAATCTCAAACAATACACAGATGAACCTAGGGCACCAACAGAAAAGAGTTGCCCTAAAAAACGATGGGGTTTTAATAACTATCATGTCGTTGTGTTTTTCAAGAAGGTGGGAAAAGAAAAACTCAAAATTTTTTTAATATAATAGCTGAAAGTTTTCCAAGAGAAGTGTGTGTGTGTGTGTGTGCGCGCATGAATCAACAGGTCCCAATGTGACATACTCAAAGAATCCAAACATCAGATACACATAGTCAAACCACTAAAAACCAGAGTGGAGAATTGATGCCAGGTCTTAGTTTACAAAAATTCAAATGATTGAGCCTGACAATCTCCAGCGACGTAGTATATACCAACAAACACAGTAATGTTTTACTTAAGTGAATATTTCCATTCACAAATGAAGCTGTTTGTAAATGCTTGTTTGTTTAATTTGTCATATATCAAAAATAAAAGCAATTTAAATGTCCTTCAACTGGTAAATAGATGAATAACGTTTCCCTGTATTCAAAAAAAGTGCACTTGAGCAGTAAGGCGAGAGGAACTATTGACTAACCTAACTGCATGGATGAATCTTGGAAGCACTGTGCTTAGCAGGAAAAGCCAGACAGCCTGGGAAAATAATTAACACTGGGACCAGATCAATGGTTGCTATGGTAGAGGGGACAGAGGTGGTGACTAGAAAGGTACATCATAAACAGATGCTAATGACAGTGAGATTGACCTCTCTCTGGTAGTAGTTACATAGCTCTGTGTGGTTTGAAACATGGAACTATATACGAAATGAAGGTTATCTCTTTCAAATTAAAATTTTCACACATTGAAAATACAAAAAGAGACATCTACCAACAATGAGCAAACTATTCATGTAAAAATTCCTAATAAGTGAGTATTAATTTATTCAGTGTTAACTTGGTGTGATTATTTTCTTACCACATGTAAGTTTAAAAGTTCACTTATTATTAAAGATATGCTATGAGTATAACTTTAAATTTGTGACAACAAATTAGAAAAAGCAAGTTATATTTGCTTTTTATCAGAAAGCAATAATAAACCACTAATAATTGCATAAAGAGATATTTTCAAGGTCTGAATAATAAAGTCAAAAGGCTACAAGGAAGAAAAGAATAAGTAAGTCATTGCATTATGTTCTATAATTGGAGAATCAATTTCTGTGAAGGAATCATAATTCCAGTAAAATACCAACTTAATGTTCTAAAAGCTATTCCAATTGACTCTGAGATGCATTTGGAAAACCAAACTGGCATTGAAAAGGCTGAATCACTTTGATAAAGAAAAGAAATGAAGATTGAGGATTGGCTGAAGCAGCCTAAACTGTCCTATAATGATTTAGTAATTAATGACAGTTTTCTCACAAAAGCATAGATTAGTCAATGAACACATACATAGCCTCCAGAAATAGGTACAAATGGGCCTGAGTTCTATACATAATAATGGTGTTTTTTATTAGCAAAGGAAACTGTTTTGTCTAATTAATGTCTGGGGTACTATTTCTACTGCAAAGCCCTGTGAGAAACTAGACCTGCTTTTGGTTTTGGCTCCTTATGACAGATTATAAACTTCAGGTTTGTCAAAATATAGACATCCTTTAAAGGCATTCTGAGATTGTTCAATGCTTTTAGAGTGCCTGTGGCTTGTGAAGTCTAGTCATTTTGAGAGAAAGGAGAATCAGTCATGCTTGCAGATGCAGAGGACTGTGTATGATGAGTAGTTAAAACCTAAAGTCAGGCATGGAACAGGTGTCTCTGCATGGAGCCTAGAGAGGCCATTGCATGAATCAATCAAGGTGAAGCCTGGAGACCTCAAAATGTAGAAGATGATTAGAGCTGTAGGTTACCTACTGAGGAAAGCTGCAGACGGGGAGTAAAATCAGACCAACAGAAAGAAGTATGTTGCAGTCAACAAACCCTAAAGGAGTTGGAGATCTGAAAAGCACTTTGACATCAGGTATGGAAATACACATTTTAGAGTTTGCCCTGTTGGCTTTTGATCTTGTTTCAGTCAGTGTTTCCATACGACGCTCCCTCTCCCCCTTTTTGATACAGCAATGTATACTTTGTGTTGGAAGTATATTATCTGCTTTTTGATATTGATTTTATAGGAGATTACAGTTAAGAGATTGCCACAATTCTCAGAAGAGATTTTGGGCATTTAAACAGGGTTGATACAGACTATCAGGACTCTTGCAATTGGACTAAATGCATTTTGCATTATGATATAACTATAAGCCTATGGAGGCTAGGGAGTGGAATGTGATCTCAAGATAGGAGTATTAATTACTTTTCTGTTGTTGTTGTAAAACAACATGACTAAAAGTGGCTTATGGAAAAAAATAAAATTTGATTTTGGCTTCTGGGTCCAGAGGGAGAGACATGATCATTCTGCAGGTAGGAAGCTAGAACACATCTTCAACCTCAAACTGGATATAGAGATAGCACACAGGCAATGGGGTAACACTGTAAACTCTATAAGCTCCAGTGCCATGCTTCCTCAAGCCTGATTCTCCCACCTGAAACACAGCAAACAGCACTGCCAACAGGGTCTTGTATTAAAACATATGAGCCTATGGGAGACATTTCTTATTCAAACTACCACAATAGTCAGCAGAGAAATAGAAAAATAGCTAGCCATCCACAATCATTTAAAACCACAAGCAACAACAGGCAAAAGAAGGGACTAGATTAAAAGAGACTAAAGAAACAGAATCACCAAAGGAAATAGTTCTTTGAAACGGGGATATATAACTGAGGGTGCTCTAAATTGTCAACATTTTGATAATAAAACCATATTATGAAAAGTTAATCATTTTGATGTCCGTGGTAGCTTGTTTCCATGAGAAACCACAGAGCAGACAGAGACATGGGAAAGGATTAGTGTGGGAAGAATAAAGTTCGTGAGACTAACCATCAACCATTGTTAAGCTTTTATGAGATGGATAGATGTGCTTATGGTAATATTTTAGTTTATTTGGGAGCAAAGAAAAAAAACATGAGATGCCTTTAATCCCAGCACTTGGGAGGCAGAGGCAGGCGGATTTCTGAGTTCGAGGACAGCCTGGTCTACAGAGCTACACAGAGAAATCCTGTCTCGGAAAAACCAAAAAGAAAAAAAAAGAAAAAAAAAAAAGAAAAATGAGATGTCTCTTAGAAATCATATGTATATAGTAATTTTTTACATTCAAAAAAGCTTCTAGAATAGCCTAGTTTGTGAACTTTTCTATCTCACAGTTTTCCTTCAGAGCTGGAGGCTCTGTCTTGAATCCCTGATGAGTGTCATGCTGTGGGTCTTCATCTTTTACTGAGTTAGCTAGCACACACAGCAGACATTCAAAAATGCTAAATAAATGAGTTCTGAATTGGTATTTTAAACATTCAAAACATCCTGAAAAGGCATCTGCTGAAGAAATGATTAATATCTTTCATAGCTTAATATTAATTATTACTCTTGCACTGTGTAATGCTGATTTTGCCCAATTTTCTGCCATTCTAGAGTGGAACTTTAAGCTAAAAGTTTATTTGTGGCTTTTTAAATTTTCTTCTTTAAAGAGGAATTTTTCCTTTGTCTCCTAAGTAACTAGTCAAGCAGATAGCTTTATTAACTCAAGACATTTCTTTAAAGAGCACTTTACCTCCTCTCAAAATGTCTTTACATTAGTTACGAAACCTAGTTCAATCATTGGCACGACCTTAGAGCTCCTAACATGTTCAACATAAGGAAGCTGTACTGTTTGAGTTTCATTAGTCTCCTTTTGATATCTCCAAACTTGGAAGTCCAGGTTATATTATAGTTGATTTATTTACAGTGGGTATCAAACTTTACATAACTCCTTGGTTTGTTATCTTAGGCTACACCAAGAAATAATCGTGGGGGATATGCTATCTTCCTACCAATTTTAATTAGTTCCTTCTCTCCCGAAGTTCAGGAAACATCTCACAATGACACTTAGAGAAATTTATCAAAGCAATTGGTGACAATGTAATAACTAAACTGCAAACACCAACTTAAGAAAAAAAAGAAAGTGGTCCATGAAAGCCAAGCAAAAGCTAAGCCTTTCATGAGGCTCTGACAATTTTGCTTTTGATACATATAACAGCACATTAGGGCAATCATCTTTACAAAGAAACAAAGCCACTTTTCCTATGTCAAGAACCCGTTCTAAGGTGTACAGCTAATTATTTTTGCTCAAAGTTCTCAAAGCAGAATGCCCTATAGCTTGCGGCCTCCTCAGGAACTGGCAAGCTTGCTTACATGATGAAAATTGAAGATGAGAGGAGCTTCACTTTGTCAACTAAAATTAATTCATCCTGGAAGGGAGAAGCACTTGACTGAAATTCAGGATTGCTTTCAACAAATCCTCAGAGACTGACACACTCGTAAGAAACTTTCCTTAGAGAGGAGCTGGCCATTTTTATTTCAGTTCTTTATATCAATGATTTTTAAAAAATAATCTGGAAATTACAATGCATTTGCTTTGGTAAGTTTGTGTGGCTAAAATAATATCAGTTTCCTTTCTACATATTTTTTTCCAAGGGAAGGAAAGAAGTAGATGGGAGTTGTGAGAAATAGTCAAACACAGAAGATGATTATACTGCAATCCTACACAATAAAAATAGTTTAATCAAATGAATAAAACTCTCTTCCTTTAAATATACAGGGACATAACTATTTAATAAGGCTCTTCAAATGCAGAGGCTGTGGTAATTTAAGCAAAGTAACACTGGCTGCATAATTAATGCGACTATTCTAGCTTAGAAAACAGTATTTTTATTATAAAGCTCATTTTCTTTTCCCCATTTTAGGTATTTTTTTCCCACATACATTACATGTTGCACATTGAACCTGGGGTGAAGAGAGTCATTTGGATGGGTATATTTTTATCTGACAGGGTTTATATTTTTAGGTAACCCATAGGAATACTTAATGAGCAGCACAGCAGGTGAAGACACTCTCTGAATCTCAGCTCAGCCCCTTGTTGTTAGTGAGGTGTGTAAGCATATGGGCCATTAAGTGAGGGATGAACTCTCTTGCAGCAAACAGATTGTTATGTACATCAGATACGACATAATTTTAAACAAGAATCATAAGAGTTGCCCTTCAGTCAGTGAGAATGAAAGTGGTCCCTTTTCCTTGTGGAGTTCTACAATTCCTTTATTTTATTTATTTAATATTTTTTAATTAATTTACTTATTCACTTTACATCCCAATATCAGCTCCCCCTCCTCCCAAGCCCTTGCCCATTCCAACTTGTCCTTTGAGAAAGGAAATCCCCCTCTGGGTGTTACCCCCCTTCCCCACTGCCACAGACTGGGTTTGCTGCGGGAATCCCTTGTTCTGTGGGATGAGTAGAGTTCTGGTCAGGTAGGCAAAAAATTTGGTGGTTGACAAACAGAGTCGACACAAAGAAGTGCTGAATCTGAGTATATTTCTCAAAAATGGCATCAGACTTTTGCAGTCATTACAAGAGAAAGGAAAAATCTGGCAGCTCAGTGGGCACGGTACATCTGAGGCCATCTGAAACACACTGGGTCTAAAAAAAGCCACCTCTTCTGTACAAGTGCTGTACATCCCCCCCTCCCCTGAATGCTCTGCTGCTGACTGACATACACTGTCTCACACACACACACTTGGCTCAAGGTCCCACCCATTCTTAGTAAAATGCCCACTATGCTAATCTTCTGGGCTAGTAGAGACATGTCTCTGGAAGTCTCATTCTTGCTAATTCTTAGGACTGGCTTAGCTTCCATATGTGACTGAAAAATGAGGATTCTACTTGACCTGCTCTGGGATAAGTCTCCCATTCTGGAAGCTTGAATGCCCTACCCACAATGCTGAAGGCAATTAGTCTGGATGGGTAACATTCTTTACAAAATTCCAAGCCAGGGTTTGGCTAAGATGTTGGAATATTGGTAAAGGTCAGAGAGCAATATCCAATTTTATCTAGCTATTAGTAAATCATATCTTGGTGGGCACCTTTATGCCTGAATAAGAAGGCATATTGACTATTGGAACGACTCATCTGGAACATGTCTGAGTTAGGAGATGCCAGCAACTGACTGAATACCCAGAAGGCAAGCTTCCTTTGAAGTCGTACACCTCAGGTCTGTGATCAAGCCTTCAAGCCTGACTCACAGACTTTACTGGAGTAGATGAGTGGGCATGGCACCCCACTAGCCCCCCTCCCCTGCACATAAAGTTGCTTTGAGAACTTGTCTGAGACCAGATAAGACTGTCTAGGGTCGCAAAATCCACAGGCAGGCAACAGGCTCAGGAACAGCTCTGCTTCAGTTGTTGGGGAAACCCAAATGAAGACCAAGCTGCTCATCTGCTATATACGTGTAGGAGGCCTAGGTCCAGCCCTGGCTTATTTTGTTGTTGTTGTTGTTGCTGTTGATTATTCAGTTTCTAGGAGCATCCAAAGGAGCAGGTTAGTTGACTCTGTTGGTCTTCTTGTGGAGTCCCTGTTCTCTATGGGTCCCCCAATCTTTCTCCCAACTCTTCCATAAGATGTCCCAAGTTCTATCTAATGTTTAGATATGAGTCTCTGCATCTCTTTCCATTGACTGCTATGTGGAACCTCTCAGAGTTTAAACTAGGTTCCTATCATGCATGTTCTTTGTGTCTGGGTTACCTCAATTCCTTTGACTTCAGTAAATAACAAAACAGTTTTGAAGAAGAAGTAGTTATAGAACTTACAATGAACTTGGCTTTCCTATGCCAGTCTTAATGGCATAGTGTACTTGAACAGATCTGTAAGAATGGCCACTTTTTACAAGCAACACAGTTAAGATGAAACATGAGGCTGTAGTCTAGTTGAAGAGAGAATTTACTGACCATCTTTTTCTCTTCTTCTAACATAGACCTGAATTTCTCCTCCCTAAAAGTCAGGTCAGAAACTTAAAGGTTAGTATGATATAGTAAAATGTAGGATCTTGGTGAATCCTTCCATCTTGTGCATAGTATTAAGTTAGTCATAAAGAAAGCTTCACAGAGTTTGGCTCTGTTTGCTTTCTACTTGTGTCTTCTGAGGATATGGAATTCTCTCTCTGGAATGATGCAAGAAGAAGTTACAGTCACAGAAACTGGGCTAAGCCTTGACCAGACTAGCAAGCTTGTTAGTTCCTTGATCTTGAACTTGACAGTGTCCTGAAGCTGGGATAAGCCTTGAGAAGACTAGCAAGCTTGCTAGTACCTTGATGTTGAACTTGACAGTATCCTAAATTATGAAGAACCTCACCTCTCTCTATTATTCATCCTGAAGAGTGTGTAGTGTTTGAGTAACAGCTGAAACACTGAGACTGTGTGGTGGGTCTTTCAACCACTCTAAGAAGTACATGCATGAATATGTGTGCATGTCAACAGAAGAAGTAAAGAGCCTACTGCATTTCTTTCCAGCAGAAGCTTAGGTACAACTATTTGGTATGACAAATGGGCTCACTAGGCTTAAACTCAAACAAAAATTTTTTGAAGTCACAAACAATTTTTACTTAGAATCTATCTCAATATGGGATTGCTTTTGGTTGTTGGGAATTGGGATAGTAGAAATTAAAGATGTATTTATGAAGTGAGTATAATTTTGATATAGTATACACGTTTTAACAAAGGCAGGCTATTGTGAGCTGTCATCTTTACAGTGATGACCAAGATGGTCCTTGGAAATAAAACTGCTAAGGACATGAATGACTCTTTCCTGTACCACAGAATTATGAAACATTGTCGAAGTATTTAGTATTCACACAAGGCTAATTTCCATCTTATATCTTGTACCAACAAATAATACACTGTGATATTTCAATACTTATATGTTTTTGGAAATATCTCTGAGAGACACTTGAATGCTATTATTTATATTTAGATAATAAAAAAATAAATAAGTGAAACTAAGTGCTTTACCTCACAAACTAATACAAATGAGTCCACTAAATTGTATGAATATATTTTTGAGAGGAAATGTATAATTCATCCAAGGAAAGTTTGTAAAATAAAATCAATATTTCATTAAATATTATATGCATGAATAAATAAGAGAAATTATACATCTAATGCTTTTGTATTACTCTCCTAATAGGAACAGTGGCTCTAATAATTATAAATAACTGCGAAAGAGCTTCTTCAAGTCTAAAATACTTAAAGTAATAATACCATGTATGTTCAAGAATAACCACATAATATTATTAGAAAGGCTTTTATATGGGCAACACATTTTGTAGTTTGGGAAATTTATGATACAATTTCTTCATTGTAAATGTGCTTCACACATATACACACAGACAGACACATACATCCGTATGCACTTTAATGTCTTCAAGACTACAGGCTTAATTGTACATAAAAGGGAATGGTCTATGAAACTTCAGTGTTCGCTGAGTGAGAACATTGGCGACTTTCTATTTGCATTGTTGAAGGAAGCCGGCCCACAGCTTCACTTCATCCCGTGGGAGCTCCACGAACGGGAACTTGAGGTCCTGCAAGTAAATGGGTGATAAGAGAGACAAAGAGACATGACACCAGGAGAGGTTCTCATCGAGGTGCGCTTTACTAAATGACAGGGGAGCATTTATACTCAAAGACAGTACAGGTATGCAATTGGCATTTAGGTGAGAATCAGACATCAAAGCTCAAACATTGATACAAGGGATTCCAGGAAGGGGAAGAGGGATCAAAGGATCACGGCTTCCTAAGGAGCTGGTATCTGGTCCTTGAGTCATTTACATAGGCTCCAAACCCCCAGCGAGCTAAGTCTCTGGTTTCGGTTTTGAGTTCTTTAGTGAGCCCAGCAGGGCTCCCACACATTGTAAATGTCAATTGCTTTGAAGTTAGGAGGTAGAGGAGCCTAATGCAGTCATTATGGAGAGGTTAGTAAAGCACTTAGTAACTAGAGGAACATAGTAAGAGCAAGCATGAGTGAACTCCTCTCTATTCGATATGTTTTATTAGATTATTGTATCTTTGTTTCATTTCAGCAATAGCCTTTTTTAGATAGTAGGACAGCAGATCTCAACTTATTGCATCTATTCTAACACTTGTAAAATGGTTTGAATACCACAATTATTCCACTAGATGATGGGAAGAAATGGCATTTCCAGCTGTCATGAACATGTCTTAACTTAGTACTCACTATCATTCTAAGATGGAGGAACTCAACAATGATTAGTAGAAGGCAGGAATCCTGGAAAGTTACCTTGCTATAGAATAACTTTACCTGGTGTTAAAGCAGGATTCCCTCTCTCACATGTGTGTTGGTATGCTGACATTGTAAGATGCTTATAGGAGAATCTTGGACCTCAGTATGTCTGCTATGATCACAAAAT
>NW_022196894.1:85756406-85760473 GCF_008632895.1 Mastomys coucha
TGGAGTGTGTTGCTGGTGTCCAACAGTATACAATTCTGTCCACACATCTTTCCTTGCAAATCATCATTACAATGAGTTATTGGTTTGGTTCGAGCCTTCTGGCTCCTGCTACACTATCAATACTGGATCCTAACTGGGACTCCTCCTCTTGGATAGCCTGTGTCACCGATATATTGAAGCTTTGTATCTATAGTACCAGCCTCTTCACATGTTCCAGCAGTTCATAGTTGTGGTATATGTCCTGTGGGCCAACTCAAAGTCCTGGATCTGAGCCAGGTGGTAGCTGAGTTGGTCATGCCTCCAGCTTTCCTGTGCCCATACCACCCAGGGTGAGCTCCCCAGCACTGCCCTAGCCAGCTCACTCAATGCTTCTGTTGGCAAGGTGCAGAGCCAGCTCTTCCACTCTCATGTCCTCAAGACCAGCTCATCTCATCTATGCTGCCAAGACTCGCTTTGTTATGCTGCCCAAGCAAGGTGTATGGGCTTTTCTCTCAGGTGTTGCAGCCTATGAAACACAAGGTCTGCTCTCCCACTCTCATGACACCAGAGTAAGCTCTCCCTTTTGCTGCAGGTGGCCACGGGCAAGATGGGGGGTGTATCTCCCTCACCCACACCTCTGTAGAGCAGGCTAACAGCGACTGGATCCCCTGTCACTTGGGTTAGTTCTACTGTGCTTCCCACATATGTCTTGATATGAAAAACAGACTCTCTTCACTGCTGTAGAGCTCAGAGATTCAGATGGAGTAGCTAGCTGAAACCCAGGTACGCTTCCACAGTCTCTTCCACAGTTCTTGGAATATAAGAGCTTGCTACAGTGCCTGGATTTTTGTGTGGGTTCTGGGGATGCAACTCAGGTCTTAATGCTTATATGTCAAGCACTTTACTGACTAAACTATTCCATAAGCCTAGAAGCTGCTTTCTTAAGTAACAGAGAAGAAGAGTTTGATAGACAGCATTTGAAGTTGAGTCCCTTTTCCTGGGCAATGCTACAGGAGATAGCATTTGGAGAACTTCAGTTTCTTTCAGTTGAATAAAATATAGCAAATTCCTTACTTTTCAATGTTGTCAGAAATAGATATCATTTTTTGAAATGTATATTAGTGGAGGCAATTGTATTGAACAGTTGAATTCAAAATTTCAACTTTAATTGGACAATCAGGAGGAGGGGAGAAGTAAAGATTCTGGAGATGTGGCCTGCCTAAGCAGCGTTTATGACTCTACAAAGACTACCAATTTATCTTGGGTTTTCATTATAGCAACATGAAGTATATTGAGTAAATTAGTAACAAATACTGAGCTGTTTTCCTGTGAATGACCAAACATAAAAGACACACAGTTCTGAAGTTCTTTAACACGACTGTGAGGTTTTCCCAGTAGCTGCAAAGCAACACATATGACCAGTTATCAAAGGAACTAGCTTGTGCAGCTAGAGATTCAACTGAAGACGAGAATAAGAAGTCCCTGAGGAAGCAGATTACCAAGACTGCAGACAGACTGTTCTGCAAAGCTTCACTTCTTTCTCATCTCAGCAGTGGCTCTACTGGCTCCCTCGACTTTAACATCAGGCCATTTGGTGACAACTCTGTTACCCTATGACTGAACTCACTGTGTACCAGGCCCTGCCCATCAGTGATTTATATCTAAGCATCCTTCATTTTAAAGTGAACAGTGGTCTCTTCCATTTCTTAGTTGAGCATGAGTCTGAATATCCACGAGGTGTTCTAGTTGCTTGTCACACTTTCCAGACTAGGATTGTAAATTAACCTATTGCTAAAAATTTGGAGTACTGTTTGTTAAAACCAGGGAAATGAATTACACAATTAATTAAATGTAATGAAAACAAAAGATATCACAAAGTTGAAGTCATCTTCACTAATCTTTCCCTTGGTCTCTCCTTTGGGTTAGAAAGCTAGACAGTTCACTGTGATTCCACCATGCTATAGTGAAGCCAGTGTTCTCATCGTAATGTCTCTCTTCCTGTGTTAGTCTGAAAAGAAAAGGCTTCAGCAATCTGATGTAGAAATAATGATATGTGAAGGGAGAAGATTCTTGCAATAGAACACAAGGTGCTTTCTGAATGAGGATGGTGATATAGGATAGAAATAGTCATCATGATGTGTTCTGAGTATGGTAGTAGTTTCCAATGCTTATGTGATAGACCATCAGTGGGTTCATCTGAGATAAAAGTTTGATAGACTGAGAAGGTATGATTATATATTCATATTCAAATAAAAAGCAATTCCAATGAAAATCAGCCATTTTGCTTGCCTACAAACATTTATTTATACAAGTGTCACTTCTGATAATAAGTGAACTTGTAAAATTTACTGAAGATATAAACTGTAAGTTAATAAGTAGTTCATCAGAATAAATGATAATACCAAATAATTTTGAGAGAAGGTCACATTTTTTAAAGTGTTCTTTTCTAAGTAACCAAAGGCAGTTTGATAGATAAATTGATATTTTAAATAATATACACAGACTTAGGAGCAGGATTGACTGTGCTAGGCCACAGTAGTCAATGGGAATAAATCTCTACCTATTGTTGCTTGCAAATATTTCATACAAGGCATAGAACAGAAACAAAATGACTGCCAGAATCCAGCTTGTAGAAAAGGCTCTGCTACAAGGTAGGGTGAGGGAAATGGAGGCATCTTGTTTCTTGTGGTATAGAGGGGGCAGGTTGTTGTGGATAGCCCTGGGGCTACTTGTATTTGGTGTTAATTCTGTTCTCCTGTGAGATGCTTCAGACAAGGAATGAGTCAGCACTCAGGTGATTTCCTGTAAACCTTCTTCCCACTTTAATTTATAAATAAAGACTAGAGCTGGTGATTGGGTGGGCAAAGAGGGGAAGATGAAGGTTTTGGGAGAGGAGAAAGAGAGGAGAGAGAGAGAGAGGAGAGAGAGAGAAAGAGAGAGAGAGAAAGGGAGAGAGAGAGAGAGGGGGGAGAGAGAGAGAGAAGAGAGAGAGAGAGAGGAGAGAGAGGATTGAATGGGGAGGAAGTAGAAGGAAAGTGGAGCAGAAGCACCTTGCCTGGAGAAACTGCAAGTTACAAGGGGTCTCTTATATGGGGAAGATGGTACTGTAGTTGTAGAACTGCCCAATCTAGGTGCACAGCATATATTTATATTAATTGAATTGTGTTTTTACTGCTCAGGCTTATTTGGGCTGGAGATTTACCGCAACAGCATGTGACTCAGGAGGGAAGGCAGAAAAGGGATACCATCAAGGGTTGGTTTGATATATCCTCAATGTCAGTACAGAGCTTGTGGAAGGCATGGGAGCAAGAAGAGGATACGAATTCTGAAAGCTGTCTCAAGAGGAACCTAAAAGCCAAAACAAGCCTATTGCTAACAATAGAAGCAAGAATAATGGAAAAATAGAAATATGACTTCACTTGAGAGGATATTGATTTCTTGGAACAGTTTGTCAAATTTTAAAGCACATGTATTTAGGATACTCTATGAAGAAAAGGGATGTATTGTGAAGTGAACAAGAAAACACAAAGAAAAGTATGAATGAAACAGATATATGTCAACATAAGAAAAATGTCCACTTCAAGTTATGGATGAAATATAAAAATCAAAAGTCAATGGAGAGTAAATTCAAAGTTTCCAAAATATACTAAAAAATATTCTAGGAGAAGTGAATGAAGGGACCACCTGGAAGCCCAAGTCCAAAAATGGTAATTGAACTTTATTTTTTTCTGCTATAATTTGTTTTAAAACAGAAGCACTAGTTTCCAACTTCTAGTCCCAAGAAGGAATTACCACTCTGAATATTGAGCACAAAAAAATAGCATATTAGGCTGGCAAGATAGTGCAAATGATAAAATTACTTTTCCCCCCCAAACCTAAAGACTTGAGTTTAAACCACAGAAACATGGTTAAAGGAGAGAAGCAATTCTTTTTTTTTTTTTATTAGATATTTTCTTTATTTACATGTAAATTTCTCCTTTCCCGGTTTCTCCTCCAAAAACCAAAGAAACAAAGAAAAATAACAAAAACAAACCCCTGTTGCCTCCCCCCTCTCCATACCTGCCACCCCACCCTCTCCCACTTATTGG
>NW_022196894.1:85761384-85766123 GCF_008632895.1 Mastomys coucha
TACATGTTGCAGTATCTTTTGGGTATATGCCCAGGAGTGATATAGCTGGGTCCTCCTGTAGAACTATGTCCAATTTCTGGAGGAACCGCCAAACTGATTTTGAGAATGGCTGTACCAGTTTGCAATCCCACCAGCAATGAGATAATGTTCCTCTTTCTCCACAACCTCTCTAGCATCTGCTGTCACCTGAGTTTTATCCTAGCCATTCTGACTGGTGTGAGGTGGAATCTCAGGGTTGTTTTGATTCACATTTCCCTGATGACTAAGGATGTTGAACATTTCTTTAGGTGCTGAGAAGCAATTCTTACATATATACACAGAACAGAAATACACACATGTACACATACACAACCAATTAATTAAACAATTGGTTATCGTGCAAGAAAGACTTATCAGCAAGATCATGGATTAAGATAATTTAAAAAATAAAGCAGTATAAAAGAGGTTTCCCCAATCATCTCTTAAGATTTTCTATAATGCCTATCCAAATACAATGATATTTTTGTCTTATGGAAGTTAAAAAGACAATTTAAATAACAAAATTTGCCTTTGTAAAACTGTCATACTGTCAAGACTGTTTCTTGCTCTCTTCAAGAATATTAATTCCTAGGAGGCCCATCTTAGATGGCTTCCTGTTTGTGGCAAGCAATAGAGAGGCCTGCAGAAAATGAGAGAAGTATAAGCCAAGAAGCCATCTATGCTTTCTGGACTTTGGAGTGACACAAAGGTTCCTATTCTCCAATGCATGATGTCCAGCTCTTCATTCTGATTGGCTGACTGAACTGATTACCAGGAGTGACCTGGGCCCATCATCACGCAAAACATTCTCAGAATTCTCCTACTAAACTCCAATTCAATTATTTGGTTTACATATTTCAAATAGAAATCTTCATGGTTCTTCAGCTCCTGTTTCTCCTCTTTCACTTATAATGTACAGTTTATGCACCTGTCCCCTAAAGGATAATTTTATTTTTCTCACAATTTTGTGAGCTAGAAGAGATTCAGAAAGTCCTAAGCATTGATAGCATCCCTCTTGTTTAAATAATGTCTACTGGGATACCCAGGACTGTAGGACCCATATTTGAATCGTTATCATTAGACCACATGCCTAATCCCTTTATATATAAGATATTTCATTGTGCTGGTGAGCTTTAACTGTTAACCTGACACGACCCAAAATTATCTTGGAAGGGAGCCTCCAGTGAAGGATTGCTTAAATCTTATTTGTCTGAGGACATGTTTGATGGTCTGGTCTTGATTGCTTGTTGATGTAGGAGAATCTATAACATGGCACCATTATCTGTGCAGGTGCTTCTGAACTGTATAAGAATTTTAGCTAAGCACCTGCCTTCCTACAGTCAGTCAGCATCCTGCATCCTCCTTCTCCAGGGTTTTTCTGCAAATCTTTGCCTGTGATATTAGTTCCTTGCTAGGAGGTAATGCTGTGTGAAACAGCAAGCAGGCTAGCCCTAAAGTCTCGCCTTGAGTTCCCGTATCAAATTCCCACAGTGATAGACTGTGACCAGGTAGTATAAGTCTAATAAACCTTTCCCTCTCTGTGTTAGTTGATGTTAGGGTGTTTTATCACAGCAACAGAAATGAAACTAGACACTCATTTTCTCAGGACACTCCACATGAACTTGAGTCTATCACACAGTACAGTTCCATGATAGATTATTTTAATACAGTATATGATTTCTAAGAGGTACAAGGACTCCTGGATTCTATTAGGTCTTGCCACACTTCTCTCATAGATACTGCCCCAATACTATCCCCAGGACATAATTTCTTTTACTGTTGGCTTGAAAAGGATCTAGAATTAATAAAGATTTTATGGTTATCTATCAGCTATTATTACAAACATAACAAAAGGTCTTCATAAATTTTGGAAGTTAAATTTATAGTTTAACACTTTCAAAGAAAAGACACATTTGAATTCAATTGTCAATTCTCTGAGTCATTTAAATGATGATAGTGATTCCAAATAGGTAGGGAGGCAGCTTATAACTTATTCTTATGAGATCATCACTGCCCTTTTACCAAAACAAGGCAGAACTGATGAAATAGACTAGGTTCATTCCCAAATAAAATACACATAGATATGTATGGTAAAATTTTAGTGAACTGAATTTGGCAATATACAAAAATCATAACACTTATGACATTTAATATTATAAGTCTACTTAATTAAGGCAAAGCATATCAATATATTCAGTTAAATCATATTCTGGATGTTTCTATCAATGAGCTTTTATGTTGTGTTAACACTTATTTTATTAGCCTGAATGAAGATTGCTCTTCTTAATGTAAGTGAGTCTAATAAAAACCATTGAAAGGCAAAATAGTATCCTAGTCATTGTTATATGCTGTGAAGAGACATCATGACCAAGGAAACACTTATAGAAAGCATTTAATTTGGTGTTTCCTTACAGTTTTAGAGGCCAAACATATTATGTTATGTCTGGAAGCACAGTGACAGGCAGGGAAGGATTCAGAGAAGTAGCTGAGAGCTACATACTGATCTGGAAACAGAGAAAAAGAGTGGGGCTGTCATGGGCTTTTAGAACCTCAGAACCCACCCCCAGTGGCACACCTCTTCCAACAAGACCACATCTACCAGTCATACCTCATGATCCTTCTAATTCTTTTAAAGGGTTCCACTCTCTGGTAATTAAGTATTCAAATACATGACCCTATGACATCTTACTCAAACCACTATAAACAGAATTTTAAAAGAAAAAAATAAAGGATGGAAGAAAAGAAAAAAGAAAAAAAAAAGAAAGAACAGAAACCTTAAGAGTATTCTAAAAATAAGAAACATTCCCATTGTGTGATTGCTTTTCAAACTGGAACATAAACCATTTAAAAAAAAAAAAATTGCAGCTCTTTAAGGAACTCATTGGTTCTTCCTCTTAGTCCTTGGGTAGATCCATACTATCAACTTTCCTGGCTCTGACTTATTGATTCACTTTTCAGATCTCTGTATTTTGTACAATTTATAATTATCTATCTATCTATCTATCTATCTATCTATCTATCTATCTATAATCTACCTAAACTACATATGTACCATCTATCTACTGTCTATCTACCTACCTATCATTTCTCCAAAAACCCTCATTTCTGTATTTCCTTTTCTGAAAAGCTAGGACTAACAAACTCCTTCCTAAGGAGGAACATTTTTATTTCCAAAACCTCAGAAACAGGTGGATGTCTGTGAGTTCAAGGCCAGCCTAGTTTACAAAGTGACAGGCAAGACTGGTTATACTGAAAACCCTTGTCTTAAAAAAACAAAAAACAAAAACAAAAACAAAATAATGAAAATGGATATATAAAAACACAAAATGTGCAAAATGGGCAAGGCTTGGATTTCTAGGTTCTAGCTTCATTCTTGGCATTTCTAGAATAAGGGCTGCCTAATATTTTGACTAGATATGCCAACGTGACACAAGTTAGGGTTATCAGAGAGAAGAGATCCTCAAATGAAAAAATGACTTCATAAGGTCAGGCTGTAGGCAAGCTTGTAGGGCTTTTTCTTGACTAGTGATTTATGGATCATTTATGGAAGGGGGGCTAGAAAACTGTGGGTGAAGCTACCCCTAGACTGGTGGTCCTGGATTCTATTACAAAGCAGGCTGAGCAAGCTATGGGGACCAAGACAGTAAGTAACACCACTCCCTGGCCTCTACATCAGCTTGTGTCCCCAGGTTCCTGCCCCATGTGAGCTCCTAGCTTCACTGCTTTTGATGATGAACTGTGTGTGATGCAAACCTTTCTTCTCCAACTTGCCTTAGTCACTGTGTGTCATCATAGCAATAGTACCTCTAAAAAGACACTCAGATATCTGATAAAGTATATGTTATGCTAATAAAATGTAAATATTTGTTAGTGAATGTGTTTCTGGTGGTGATACTAATTGAATGAGTAGAGCAAATATGGAAGAAGATGCCCCAACCTGCAGGATTTAAACAACTGGGTACTCGAGGGAAGGGAGCAACAACAACAAATTGAGATCAGGAGACTCAAAGGAAGGAGACAAGACAAAAAATTCTGCTCAAGTCTCAGTTTACTCTAGGTAAACAAAGACCTTATAAGGCTACAAACCACAAAAGTATTGCCCAGGTGCAGGGGCTAAACTGGTATTATTGCTTGGTTACACATTAATGTAAATGGAATGTCCCCATTTTAAAATGTCTGGAAACGAATGTCCCCATTGTAAAAGTCCGGAAAGTCCCCTATTATAAAATGCCCTGAGTCAATTACTGGAATGGAAGCAAGATAAAGGAAGAAACAAAAGAGTGTTAGTTAATAGATGATGGCCAGGGACAAGATGGAGACTAAGATGCCAGGAGCTTTTAGGCCCCAAGAGGTCCCCCTTTTTTGAATACAAAAACAAGGTGTACTTAGGGTGGCAATGTCTTAATCAGCTTGGTTCTAGAGACTCCAAGGGGACTGTGCCTGTCTTAGGTTAGAGAGGTTGCAAAGACAGTTACACCCAGAATGGTCGGACCCATCAGAAGGGGGACTCCATCAACTTAACAGGGTTCCCTGTCTTAGGTTGCCACTGATACTCAGGGCGGCTTCCTCTTCTCAGTTGTCTGTCACTCCGTGGGTATTTGGTTCCCCCTTTTAAGAAGGAATGCACTGTCCACCATTTGGTCTTCCTTCTTGTTGAGTTCCTTGTGGTTTGTGGGTAGTTCTTCCTGTATTCCAAACTTCTGGGCTAATAACCACTTATC
>NW_022196894.1:85766761-85770928 GCF_008632895.1 Mastomys coucha
CAGGGGTTTGTTTTTGTTGTTTTTGTTTGTTTCTTTGTTTTTTGGAGGGGAAAGTAGGAATGGAGAAACTTACATGTAAATAAAGAAAATATCTAATAATAAAAAAAGGCCATAATTTTATTAAAAAGAAAAGGTCCTAGAAATAGTAGAATTAGTAAGCACTGGGCAAAGGAAGGGGAGAAGGTAGGGCAGAATTCCATTCTGGGTGCTCAACATGGGGTTATCGAAGAGTTCCTGACATCTCTTCTCTAATTCTTGTTGATGGTTTTGGATTTGGTCATGCACAATCCTGGACTTGTTTGCATAAAAGCAGCACTTTTTCTCTAAAACCAAGCAGATGACTCCCTTATTGGCTGTAAGTAGATCTAGGCCACGATTATTTTGGAGAACCACTGGCAGACTGTGCTTCTTTAGAATAAACACAAATAGACCCTCTTCCCTAGCTGAGCATTAGGTCTGGGCCATGCCAGGGACTATCTAAGGGATCTTTCCATCTCACCTAGGCATGAGTATGCCTAGTTGTAGGATGCTATAGACACTCAGCAAAGAGTTTCTTGGCATCCAAATTTAAAAATTTTTAAATTAAAAAGCATAATTTAATTAATGTATACAGAGATATAATTCTCCCTTTTTTGTTTTTTTTTTATAAAAGCCCCTGAGAATTATAAGGAATCACAGTAATATGGGTAACATTAAATTGTTGACAAAACATCTCAAATGCTTGACTGTAGTAGCCATTTCTATTATCTATTTTAATCTGATTTGGAACAACAAGCCTAGAAAGATAATGTAGGCAATGATTACATTTTTAGTTGCTTTTCCTGTTATGGCAATTGCAACTAGAAACCCTGAAAAGGTATCAATAGTCACATGTGCATATTTTATTTTTCTAAAATCATAAATATGAGCATCCATTTGCAATAATTGATTAAGTATAAGTCCTCGAGAATTAACACCATTATGTGGTACAGGTAGAAACTGAGGACATTGAGAACAAGTCTTCACAAGTTGACGTGCCCATTCTATAAAAATACCAAATTATTATCTCAAGCCATTACTATTTTGATGATGTAAAGAACAAGATTATATGACCAATTGTTCTTGTCTAAAACCTATAATCTGCCTGTTATACAAATCTGCTGTGGCATTGTCTTAAGGGGTCTTTTCTAGGCAGTCCAGTACGAGCTCTTAAATATCCAAAGACAGCCTTTTAAAGGAACAATACTTTCTCTTAACTTGAGCTGTATATGCATAAACAATTGCAAAATTTGGGAATTAGCAGTACCTAAAAAGGAACAGTTTTAAGCAATTGTAAACTTTGAACTATGTATCTATTTGCTATCAGTATATAAATTAAAAGTTTGATTTTAGCACTTCAAAACAGTGACTACAGAATGTAGTTCAATTATTTGTACCAAAGTAGAGGGAAACAGAGAAGAATAAACATGTGATCCAATCACATATACTTTTCTCCCATAGAAGAGCTGTAGATATATTCTTTATGGGATGCATATATAAATTTACAGGAAATATGAACGCATGCATAGAAGCAAATTTTAACATCTTGTCTTTTGGATAATGATTATCAATTTTTCCTAAAAAGTTTACTATGCAATAAGCCAAATATCAATTAATATTTTGCAATAACCAATTTAATTGCTGTTTGAAACAAGGAATAGATGTCTCCTCAGGTTTTTAAGACATTTTTCAAAATATTTTCATGATTCTAGCCTACAATTGTTTATTAAAACCACAACAGCTTCATAATAGAATGCTAAAACTTTACTTGGAGATAAAGAAAGGTGAGTTCACATTAATGTTCTCGGTTGCCAAAGAATTGTTGTGGACACATTGAGTAACAATAACTAACAATTGATTACAATTGATAACAATTGATTACAGAAGCTTCTGCCAAGCTCTTTGTCTTTCCCTAATTAATTTGCATCCTCTTTGACAACATCCAACAAGTCCTTCTGTAGTGAGTTTAAGGTGAGGTCTTATCCAATAAACATCTCCTGGAAGCTTTGGAAAATAATTTGAAGTAAACAAATCATATTTTCTTTCTTGACTTTTCTGTACCACAACCCTTTCTAGGATATAACTGAGGCCCCACCTAATGAAAAAGATATTGTCTTTGAAACTTTTCTGGAGCAACAACTACTCCAGATATTTTAAAGCTTGTTGTGTACGAGCAAATGTAGTAAAATTCCCCTTCAGAGGGATTGACTAATAAAATACTCTCCAAATAATAAACAACATACACTGAAAAATTCAAAGTCCAAACTTCTTGTATTGAAGCAGAGACAATTTTTTTTTAACATAATGTAAGGTTATTAGCCATTCCTAAAGGCAAAACTTTCCAATGATTACAAACTCACTAGAGGCAAACCCTTTACAGTTACCACAATGCCAAGGGAAAAACAGCCTTCTACAAACACAATATTTCTATATGAAGTAGGCAGGCCAGATTATAATGCTTCTACAAGTTCCACAGCCTCACTGATCTTTTATAAATCTTAAGTTTAAACTTTATTTTGAACAAGACCTGGATAGATTTGTGATAATGCTGTTTTGTCTTAAAAACAATTGCCCAGAGGCAAGGAGAGGCAAGGCAGGGTTTGCAAAACAAAAGAAATGCCTCACAAGCCTTGCTGAGGCAGGTCTGAGCTTTGCATTAACTCAAATGTAAATATTTCTTAATCTGAGTATACAGCTTGACTCCTGACCCAAAGATTACACCTCCTGCAGTGAGGACAGATTCCAGGGGAGCAATTGTACTGTCTGCCTATGCCTCTAATTTTTGGACAGTCTTTCCTAAGATGACTTATACTTAAAACATTTTTTATAACCTTGGTGCTATGAAAGCATTGTTTGTATGTATTGTAGTCCCCTGCAAGGCACCAAACATAGCTAAACCCTGATTGTATGAGGGTCTAATTTTTGCACAAAGACAAATATATTCAGATAAGCCTGTTTTTGCTTGGTATGGCCAGATGGCCACAGAAAGCTGCATTAGTGTTCAGAGAGCTGCATTAGTGTTCTCATAAGACAGTTGTGTAACAAAAAGAACCCCTACTTGAGGGTCTCCGAAAACTCTACTAGCTATTTTTAGTAGTACAAACTCCTTGAAACAGTTTACCCAGAGCCTGTTTGATACCAAATAAATTCTCACTGAGATCTCTTTTCTAACCTTGGGGGGTTAAATTTTGCTTCTACTACTGTATCCAATAAAGCTTGTTTTTAAAAGGGGCAGCAGGCCCATACTGACCATAGCTGTTTTTAACTTTTATTACTCTTACAATCATCCTAATTATAAAATATGGGTGAGTTAAGAAACCTTAGCTTTCAATCAAACTGCAAACTGCAGCCAATGGAACACTGGCAATTTTATCCCATACTTTTTAAGTCTCTTTTGTAATTTTAGGGCATAACCATAACTTGTGGAAGGCAAAACCAAATTTTAAACAATCCATTCTCTTTAAAATCAATACCAAAAGCATTATTGTCTCATTACAAAGTTTGGCTGCCAATTTTCACATATGAATGCATGACAGTGCAACTTTTATTGCTTCATTAAAGAGACATTGTTTTAAATCTTAACCCTTATAAGTCTAGTTTCTAGGACAAGAATTACATAACATATTATCCCAATTTGGAAGTATCTTTAGAAGCCTAGTTTCCTGGGCTGGTTCATGCCACTTGTTGTTGTTTAAAGTGGCTCCAACCTGAAAGACCCCCAGAACTGTGGGGATCCTTACTCAAGTCTCCGGACGACGTGACCACACAATGACTCACATGAGACCGAACTTGCTGTAATCACATGAGGTTTATTCCAGATCTGGGGTCGAATTCATAGCCTGGCAGGCCAGAGGGGTTCGACCACAAGCATGAGGAGTAAGTGGTATTTAAAGGAAAAAAATCACAAACTAGGAGGGTGAAAGGGTTACCAGGGAAACATAACAAGAGAATAATGGAAAATTCTAAAGGAACCCACTACCTAGCTGAGTCAGGTCACAAGGAAGTCAACCTGCACACTCATTGTCTAGAGGAAAGTGGTTTGGTCAACGCTATCTTCTTAATGGCTGACCTCTCCTAGGATTAATTAGATGACCAATATCCTGTGGTTTGGTCAATGCTATCTTCTCAATGGCTGACCGCTGTCCTGTT
>NW_022196894.1:85771916-85785394 GCF_008632895.1 Mastomys coucha
CTTTCTCTCTCTCTCTCCTCTCTCTCATTTGTATATCTAGCATCTTCCTTTTTTGTTTTGTTTTTTACTCTTTTTCTTCTCTTTTCTTTTCTTTTCTTTTCTTCTCTTTTCTTTTATGTCCTACTCCTCTCGCCTGATACAGTTCTTGAGTGTGGAAAAATCTCTTTAACAAAATAAAAAGAATGCAAGTAAGTCATGTATTTTAACCGTTATCTCTCACGTCTTTAAAGCCTTTTACAAACCTTCCACAAATAATTCATGGATACTCAATGCCTGCCCCATGATCACCACAAACTTACCAGGATCCCTAGTCGAGGTGACAGGCAACATGTCACAAGATGTCTTCTACACAAACTTCGTCAGCTGACCAAAACCACTGTTGTGATCTTCACTGGTCCCCATGTCCTTGTATTCCACTGCTAGGTACCAGCTGCCTTGACCTGCAGGACTTAAACATCAGGGTTTAAGTCGACGGAAGGGAGCAACAACAACAAATTGGAATTAGGAGACTTGAAGGAAGGAGATGAGATAAAAAATTCTGTTCAAGCCTCAGTTTATTCTAGGGAAACAAAGGGCTTATGTAGCTACAAACCACCCAGGTGCATGGGCTAAACCAGTATTATCACCTGGTTACACATTAACATAAATGGAATGTTCCCACTTTAAAATGTCCAGAAAGCCCTAGAGTCAATTATGATAAGAGAAGCAAGATAGTGAAAGAAACAAAAGAGTGTTAGTTAATAGATGATTGCCCAGATGGATGATTTGGGTGGTCAACATTTTCCCTACGAAGAGCTTTATTGAGCAGAGATAAGATGTTGTCAGAGTGCTTGTCTTGGGGCACCCATCTACCCAATCCATCCACCCATCCATCCATCCATCCATCCATCCATCCATCCATCCATCCATCCATCCTTCCATCTATCCAAACTCCTTAGATACTGGTAGACTGGTCCAGACTTAGACATTTGGCTCTTCAGGCATTTGGTTGTAGATTGTACCACTGACTTCCCCAGACTTTGAAACTGCTAGTAGTAATAGAAGCCAGTCAATTATAATGTATAGTTGTGCAAATCTATACAAACATGAATGTTTTGCTTTTCTGGAAGATCATAATTAATACAGCCACAGCATACAATCAGATTAGAAACAGTGGTTGAATGAGTCAGATATTTATGTCTATACACATATGAATTACCAAATTTGTGCTACTATCTGATATTTGCATATTAGAGACACAGCATGCAGTGATTAGAGGACCATAATTAAAGGAACTAGCATTTCTCCAGTAGACAGAAGAAGATATACACATTTTTGAAAAATATTCTATGACCAATGGGTTGTATTTCTCGATTCCCATAAATTGTGTCATTTATTACTGATTAAGGTTAAAGTTGTACATTTATATAAAATGAAGATATAGAAGTCCTGTGAATAGTCTAACTTATTGGTTCCATCTTTTTCTCTTTCAATTATGAACACAGTAGACTTTAAATAATTGGGGAAAGATTTAAGATATTAAGTTTCAAACATTTCTGCTTTTCAGTGAAGGTAAGAAATATAAAAGATGAAACATTTCCACTTGTAATCATTTCCTCTGTGGTGAAAATCACAGCTGACATTGTAAGTTGAGATCTTCATCACATAGAGGGAATTGGTGTCTTTTTTGAGGTATTGTTTCTTTGACTATTTTTCAGAGTATGGTTCCCTGGATCTGTGAATTTAATTACATGCCTGTGAAAACTCATTCAATACACTTTCTGAATTTGAGCCATTTGCTTTTAAGACAATTTTTAGACTGCTTCTCATGTTTTAATTTGAAATGTGTCTTCCAATCTGACCCTTTGCAGAAACCACAGTTTTAGTGGAATACAATAATGAAACATTCATACTGGAAAGGAAGCACGATAATTGTTATTAATTAATGTAACTGCAGCTGTTTTCATGGTTTCAACCATTTCCACATATAAAGAACTTGTGAATTAGAATAGTATGGATATAGTATATGGATTTTATGGACATAACTTGTGTATGTGGCTTATATATAACTTTATAATGTTATTGTTATTACATGTATCTTATCCATAAGATCTCCTATTATGTTATACATATGACTGAAGTACATCATTGGTGACACTGGTGCATTGAATACTAATATTTTGTACAATTAAAGCCTTCAAATTTTAGCAACATCTTATGAGTGTTAATGAGAAAGAGAAAGAGAAAGTTACACCATCTTGGTGTTCTGTGCTTTGCTGTATTTCTAGCCAAGATCACATGACTTCTGTTTACATCAGTTCCCAGTGCCAATCGGGCCTGACTTATCACTAGATAATCATAATAAGTTTTCTTGCTTCTAAAAGCATCATGGTTGTATTATATAACCCAGCCATGAAAGAGTGCCATCCTTGAAGAAGTCAGTCATCCAGTTTGCGTTATGTTATTAGAACTCTGATTATCAAAGGAGTGGTCCTGACCTCCAGGTAAGTGTGAAATACTATGTTGTTTGCACAGCATACTCCATGTAACTGTAATGTACAAACATTTCCTCATCACTGGATATAAACTATATCATTAATTTCTCTAATTGGACATAAAAGTTTATGAGGTGCTCAATAAAGTAATCTGCTTTTGACAAAATAATTTGATATTGCTATTTTACATGTCCCATCCAACATTTTGATGGATTTTATTTATCACCTAGATATGAAAATTATTGATATTAAAGTTGCTGCATAATAAAGTAAAGGTTTTAAAATCTAAAGAGTTATGTATTTTTAATATTGACTTTGAAACTGTAATCTTACATGTCCATAATGTATATGTACATGATACATTTGTTTATGAATATATGTATTGTTACCATGATTTGTTCATACTACAACACAAATGATTTACATGGTTCAAATTTTAGTAACACTTTTTCCTATAAAACATTGCCAGCTACATTTTACAAAACATTTTACAAAAACAATAAACCTGCTGAAAATTTTTTTCTCTATGATGTGGTCCTTGATACCACATTGTGAAATATATATCTTCATATTACTTATTGTGAAACATGCCATATATATGTTACACATGTTCATTCAGATCAAAGAGAAGCTTTGAAAGAATGGGTAACAAGGAACAATGATTGCATCTGCTATGATCGAGGAGACCAGAGTCACATGCCTGCTTTTGCATTTGAAGTTCAACCCCCAACTATTAATTTATTTTGAAAACTGTTTCACATTTTAACTTGAGTTTCCCCCCATGGTGTAACCTCAAGCCTCAATCATAATGGTACAAATACAACTCATACAAAACAAAAATTAAAAAAAGAAAGAACTCACAAGTAAACAAACTGGAAAATAGGCTATAGGCAGCAAGTTTCTAGGAGCAGGTGCCATGCTTTAAAACAAGCACTGAGTCTCACTGAGACTCTCAGACAGCTCTGGCTAGACTGGATCTCTAGGCTCTCAACCAGGCATTTTTTTCCCTCAGCTTCTTGTGTAGTGAGCTGTGTTGGTAGCTTAGGATGGCCATGGTGGCAGTATTTTTAATTATGGATTAAAAAAATATGTTACCAACCAGGTACTTTTAAAACATAAGCAAGCCCCTTCTCATAGAGTCTTATATTGCTAAATTTGCACCATTTATAATGCAGAGGACTTAAAAGTAAATTTGTAAATAAAAGAAGTACAGATAACTCTCAAAAGATCAGGAAACAAAGAATATAGACTCTTGCACAGTAGAAGCCTTCTGTATAACTTTTGAATGCCTTAAATCATAATTGCTAATAGCAGGCTATACACTAGACAGATTGCTATAGAAATAACAACTTATTAATTCATACTGTGTGTGGAGCACACTATAAATAGTGAGAAATATCTGAGGACCATAAAAAGATATCCTAGTTTGCCTGGTAATTCCACTTTCTAGACACATCTTGTTCCGACACATCTTGATCCGACTCTTGCTCCAGGTCCATTCCCACAGGTCACGCTTATCCCACAGAGTTCAATTCCACATTCACAATAAAAGAAACAAATGAAGAAGCTGAACAACAGCAACAACAGCAGTGTGATAGAGCACTTGTCTACCTAGCACAGCAAAGGCAGAAACAGCCTAGACTAATGCATAAATCTCAGGTGCCAGTGAGAGACTGGTTTATAAACAAGGTGAGTAGCCCCAAATGCTCCTGAGGAGTGTAGTGGATGCCTGGCTTCCACACAAGTATACCTGCCTGGAGGAAAAGGCTGTGGTCTAATTGAGGTTCCCTGATTCTAGTGAGTGTTTCATGTACACTAGTGCACATTTTTTCCTAATTTAAGCTTTTCCGAAGTTTTGACAAACATAAACTTTGCTTTTCAGTATTTGTAGCCAGGAGGCGTTACCTACTGCTTCTCTGAAGTACAGAACCGAGGCAAAGGTAAACTTCTTTCAGACAAGAGTCATGGGGAAACTCTTGAATGTGAGGTTGCCCAACTAGTCATCAGTCCCCCAAACCTTCATTTCTTGTCTGCACTTAATATCTTTTCTTTGATATGGGAATCCACAGGTTGGCCCGCACATTCTGCAGAGCCAGAAAGTAAATGAGTGACACTCACCACTCAATTCTTTTGACTCATGTTTATTTTGTTTTTGTTGTTTAAGCTTTCCTTTAAAAACATATTTAATTTTTTCGGTTACATCCAATGTAACTGCATGTCTATGGGTACACACACAGAGTTAGAGTGCTGAATTATAAAACAACAGATTCCATTATAGACACATCAGTTTGGTTGTTTCTCCTCCTCCTTCTACCTCAGTTCTCTGCTTCTCTTTCTCCTCACTGTACCAAGATGATCCAGGTATTTTTCCCTTTCCAATTTTTCCTGACTTCCCCAGGTTCTTCCCTTTAATGCCCCTTTCTTCTGTCTCCTGGGCCTCATTTTAGGTTCCTGTACAGGAATTACCAAAGTTTACTCCCACAGGAGTGCTCATATTTAATATTCAGATACTAGAATTTGCATATAAGATATCCCAGGCAAAATTTGTCTTTCTGAGTCCGGGGTACTTCCCATAATATAATATTTTTGGTTTCCTACAAAATTCCTATACTTTCCTACAAAATTTATAAATTTTATTTGTTCTTTTTAAAAATTAGTTTTTAAATTTATGCATGCATGCTTTTTCATATTTTTTCAGATGCTCATGTAGCCAAACAGAGAGGTAGATCCTCTGGAGCTGGGGTTACAAGAGATTGTGAGCTTAGAGATTTGGGTGACGGGAACAGAGGAGGCAGTACTCTTGAAGGGGACAAAAAGCCCTGTAGCTGAGCCACCTGTTGCTCCGTACTACAGTTTTCTGTTTGACTGTGTGGAATTTTACATTTTCATTACACATTGATTTGTTGGCAATCAGACTGATTCCATTTCCTTGCTATCGACAAGAGAGCTATAGTAAACAGGCTGCAGTCAGGAGATGGCAATGCCCGTCAGTCTGTGAGGGAGCAGAGCCCCTTTTCACTGTAGTTGGTCAGAACATGAAATGAAGCATATTAAAGCAACGTTCAGGCATCCACAAACAATTAAAGGCAAAGCAAAACAAAACAACTCCCTACTCCAAGTAGTTCTAGTGTAGGACTCAGCTCCAGTACTCTGGTCTCGTGCCTGAAGACTCCATTCTCCTAGCACTCATCCATATTTTGCTGCCCCCTTTGTTTTCCTTTAACAATCAATTTAAAAAGTTACAGCACCGTGTTCCTGATTGCTGAGTTGTCAACGCATCTTTTTATCCTGCATCATAACATGTCTGTATCCATTTAAAAATTACTGTAAAGTTTATCACAAATTTTAGAAAAAGTTTATGAAGAGATAAAGAGAACTCACTATTGGTTTATATTTTCCATTTGTTAATTACTTTAATATATATTTACATTTACTTTAACAAAGCTTTACTCCAAGTTGAATGGTCTTTCTCAGGAATAAATCAAGTTTTCTTTGTTCCACTGAAATCACCATAACATGAATCCCAGTGAATTTCAAACCACTTGTTATGAAATGCATTCAGATAAGAACCCATTACATTATCATAACTTATTTGCAAGTTTATGAAAAGAATTTGAGTTATCATTTACTCAGTTGCATGGTTTTGAGGATGCATTTGATCTGATCACTTTTAAGAAGTAATCAGACTATAAGAACTTTGAAGAATTACACCGCTTTCAGCACAGAGGTTTATTTGCTTAGATCAAAATTGGATTTTAAACTTGATTTGGCTTTTACAATTAGACTAATAAATAACTCTAAGAGACTTCAATTACTCTATTAGAGTGTTAGATGTAAAAACTATGTTAAGTACATTTACCTGATGAATCTCGGAGTGCCCTTTATTTTTAGAACAAATGGTGCCAGTGGCGTGCTTGGATTCCCTCTCTTACAGGAACCAAAAAAAATTTTTTTTAACTTTTCTCACCCAGTTTTGTGTAGAGGAACTTTTCTGAACATTACTAAGGTCATGTGTTCCAAGATTTCTATTTCAAAGTGATTAATAGATTATCTAGAAGGTAGGTCTGAATCATAGTGATTTTAATTAATTTAACATGAAAACATTTCCTGCTTTTTACCATTTCTGTAAATGTGAAGTACGGCTATTCATATTCACACCCCTTCGCTTATTACTTAAGATGTCTTAAAATAAGAAGTAGGGAATAATTTTCTTAAATAATTTAATTTGTTTCATTCAACTTCATCCGAAGCAATTTTCTAAGTCTCTTTCGAATAAAGTTGTCTACTTAGGCTTATTTTGGAATTATAGAAAATTGCAGATGGGAACAAATTAAAAAAGAAGATTAAGAGATTAAAGTGGGATGGATCTGGAGGGGGGTGTGTGGAGACATGATGGCATTAATGCAGAGTGATGGTAACAGCATGGTTCAAGGACAAGAATCTTAAAACTCTTCGTTCTCCCTCAGGGCATCATTTTCAAAGTACAACAGAAAGAGACCATCTGTAATTACTGTGCACCATAAAAAGATGTGCACTGAACAGTTTACATAATGGAGTGTGTAAGATGCCAATGCACTTCTGGTTTTCCTTCCTAATTTTTACAGAAACACAACTATGCTATTACCTAAGGGTTGATCCTTTCCTGGAAGAGGAATCCGCCTGATTATTGGTCATATCTCCAAAGCAAATTGCATCCAGACTTATCTGACCACAGTCTCTTTTCATTAAGCATAATCATAAATACTAACAACAGAAAACAATATTAAATATTTTATACAGAAAACTATATTAAATATTTTATACACAGCACTTAAAGATTGCCAACAGTATGAGTACCATCATTATGTAATGCTGAGAATCAAATTAGTTGAAAGCAACACATACTATAGTCACTTTTAACTGAATACAAAATACCATGATCTTTAGAGAATGGATAAGTAAAATCTGATAAATCTCAAAGTGGTCACTAATTCTTGAGATGCTAGGTGACTAACTGATAGTTATAAACACCCAGAACAACTTTACACATATATTGTTATCGTCTGGTTTTTATACTAAAATCAATTCTGCTTTCAGGGCTACCATATTATTAAATCTCTTAGGACATTTCCAGGTACTAAGACAAATGCAAAATTATTTTGATAATAATAGATGGGAGTAGGTAAGATGACTTAATGGGCAAGGGCTTTTGTCATGAAGCCTGATGGCCTGAGTTCTATTTTCAGAACTCACATGGTGGAAAGAGAGCCAACTGTCATAAGGTGTCCTCTGACCTTCACATATGTCAGTGTCTCTCAGATAGCAGGTTTGTATACGTTGATTAAATATTTTCATTTCTGTTATTTATGATGACTGAAATTAGATTTATTTTAAATTCTCTAGCTAGTTCAGTCTGGGATGTGGCATGGAGTTAGTTGAATGTTTTGCTTGCAGGTATCTTCTCACTGGAATTGTAAATCCACACTAGAATGGTGCTTAGTGGGTATTTAACAGTAACATCAGCGTAACGTGGTCCATGAGTGTTGTTGAGTGGAGGTAGATGCTGTGATCTTCAGAATGTGTTACAAATACACCAGCCTTTCCTCTGATCCAGACATGATTTCTACAGAAATGCAGGGCTGAAGAAATGTCCCAGAAGCTAACAGCCATGTCTAAACACAGGATTGAAGGGGTAGAGAAATGTCTAAAAAGCTAAGATCCCTGTCGTGTGTAGATACCCTGAGTTCGGTTTCTAGACACTGGGTAGCTTACAACCACGTGTAACTCCAGATACAGGGTGTTCTGGTGCCTCTCTATGTACCTGGACACACAGACACAAAGACATACACACAATTAAAAATTAAAAAAAAAATTCTTTAAAAAAGGAATAGAGGTCTCACTACTGACAGATATTTGTATTAAAAAAATAAAACAAGATAAAAAGCTGACCTTTATATTACATCGACTGAGCTTTAGATCTTGGCTCACAATTTAAAACCAAGTTCACAGAGGCATAGGTAAATTATTTGTATATTCCTACTAAACCCATTCATCTCTCAGTTCACTGATACATACTAATGACTTTTTGTGGGTTAAAAATCTAGGAGGTCGGGGCTGGTGAGATGGCTCAGTGGGTAAGAGCACTGACTACTCTTCCGAAGGTCCTGATTTCGCATCCCAGCAACCACATGGTAGCTCACAACCACTCGTAACAAGATCTGATGCCCTCTTCTAGTGTGTCTGAAGACAGCTACAGTGTACTTACATATAATAAATAAATAAATATTTAAAAAAAAATCTAGGAGGTCTGTAGACTCACTAGTGAACAAGGAATGCCTCTATTCTCAAAGTGGTTTGTTAATCAAGTACAGACAATGCATTTTATAGGCAGCCATATCCTGATACTGAATATTTTGATTTGACTTAAGCACATAGTAATGTCTAATAATGAGTTTTTGAAGAATCACAATAAAAGGAACAAAATAGCAAAATTTAGATCTCTTAGAGTCTCACAAATATAAGGGATGAATAACTGGTGATGTACTTACATGTCTGTAGGTAAAATACACCAGATCACACAATCCATTTATGACAGTGAATCTTCCATTGTATTTAGCTACAACTCCCAATTATACTGAGAAGTGAACATTGTGCTCCAAAACAACCACCTGTAGGAATATTATTATAGTCTGAGCACAAATTTCCACTAAAAACACCTTGTGATGCTCCTCCATGATCTATGATCTCTGTCAAAATCTGAGCTAACACAGAATCATCACCTACCATGTGGGAAAATGGAGTGACTCTATCAAAGAGATAATACATGTGTAGGTTTAAAGATGATGAGAAAATTTTATTTTTGTCTAAAAGCAGCAGTCAGGACCAACTGGCTGCAGAGCATGAAAGTCCTCCTGTTCGCTGGTATTTTAAGCTTTTTCTTGGCTGCTCCTTTCTGAAGATAAAAGACATATTTGCAATGCATTCAAATTCTTCTACTTCCGTTAATCCAGGTAATTCTTTTAAAGCTTTGCTAGTATGTTCTCTATAGTCTAACTGTTCTTTCTCTAACAGTGTCACACAGCCTCATTTGTCAGGTAAGCAAGTAAAATGAATTCAAGTTAATGATTGGGGTAGGGAGAGAGTAGGTAGGAAGAAGAAACCCTTAGGGCATCTTAGAAATAGGAGGCTTTGCCCTCCACCCTTCCCCTCCACCCCCACTGCCATTCTTCTTTCTTATTGTTGTTCTGGAATTTCTTTGTTGTCCATCAAAATCTGCCATATGAAAGAACTAGTCGCAGAGAAAGATATCATTAATTCTATCTCTTGCATTTAAGTGTTGATAATGGTTTATGACTTTGATTGATGTAGAACATTTTCCAAATTAATCAGTGGCCACATCCTGTTGACTGAGTACATTTCTTTCATGTTATTACAAAATAAAACTTCAAAAGCAACAAAATGAAAGGAGTGTGTTTGTTACACAACACAGTGGAAGCACTTTCCTCTCTTGTCAAAGGAACGTGTGATTGAATCACAGTTACAAGGTCAACTTCTCCCCAGTGGCCCAAATCAGTTCTGATGGGAAGAGCTGAGAGCAGACAAGATTAAGCCCCGATGGCTGCTTTAGGGATGAGATGCTTTTAAATCACTGTCCACAAATCCTCCACAAACAAATCCTCTAGGGCCCAGACTCCACTGGCATCAGGGGCTCACTCTAAACTCAAATATACCTCATTAAGTATTTCTCTTTAAAGCAATCATAAACTCTCCACAGTCTGTGCAGAAGGGTTTTAAGGGTTTTAATGATCTGTTTCTAAAAAGTCCTTTGATGTCCAGGAGTCTCTTCAAATAAAATCATTTAAAATTAATTGGAAGTGAAATTTACTAAAGGCAAATGTTCACACAGATCAATTAGCTCAGGTTTGATATTGAAAGCCAAGTCCACAAATTTCAAATACAATGTAAACTTTGAAAATTATATGCCTTCTGTGGAATGAAATGTTTGGAACACCAGCATAAACCAGTATGGTATAATTAGACTGAGAATCTCAAATGGAAAGAGTTTTTGCAACCTTGTATTTATTGATTTCTAACATGCAACTTGAAAATTCCCTTCCAAATAATGCTGGCTGATAAAGTTCTCATTCTTGAAGTGGAAATGGTCATCAAGAGCGAGTAAAAGGGATTTGTGACACGCTGGGGTTGTGGAGCCAGTGGCACACTCAGATAAGGGACACTGTAGGGTCTCTAGCCTGCCTCTGCGATGGGAAAGCGAAGCCTTGTGGGTATAGGTTTGCAAATTTCAAGAATTTTTCTTTACCAATACAAGTATTATAAGTGTAGATTTATTAATTTTCATTTTGTGTGCTTGAGTCATTTGCTTGCACGTATGTAGGTGCACCACCTGCATATCTGGTCCCCTAATAGGAAAAGGGGACATAAGATTCCCTAAAACTGGAATTGAGCCATCACATGGGTACTGGGCACCAGACTTGGGTTCGCTGAAAAAGCAGCAATTACCCTTAACCTCTGAGCCATCTCTTCAGTCCCAAACGTATTTGCTGAAGTGTTGCAGTAGGGCATAGAAGAACATGCCAGTCTAGTGGAGTTTTACCTGTGTTTTTTCTTCAGTCAGGCCTTTTTTGTAACTGTGTCTATTATGAGAATTTCTTTCTTCCTCTGGACAAACACTTACCATTCTCCTCAGATGCTGGCAATTTGGAAAGCTTAGTGGCCACACATTCTGTTCCAGGAATGTTGTAATACTATTTTTTATAGAAGTTCCTGATTTTTCTCAATGTCTCTTCATCCTAGATAGGATGAACAACATGGCCTGGACAACACCTGTCTGAAATTAACAAGTGGTAATGAATATATTTACATGACTGACTGAAAGTTGAAATAATTGTGGTATAGATAAAAAATAATCAGACCATCATCTCAATATCATCCAGCATGAATGAATACTAAATACTGATCTGACTAAATACTCAGATCAGAAGGGAGGCATTCCTGAATTAGATTGAACAGGTATGAGTGAAGATTCAGGGGTCCACATTGAAGAGGTTTAGTGGGAATTTCGGGAGGATTGGCCCTTTTATGTATGATAATAGGAAAAGTAGCTCTGTCTCCCAGCAATATAACAATTGCCAGATAATTACACACTTACTTATGTGTTAAATGAGTGAATGTGTTACATTTCAATATGGCACTAAATGGAAAAATGATGTTACCTCCACAAATAAAGTCAAATTCTTGGTGAACTTTTTGCGGTTGTTGTTTTGCTTTTTATTGATCACTTTGTATTATCAAAGATAATGTCAGACAGTGAAAGCTGGGAACTAACCAAAAGTGAAAAAGACTTTTCTACAATGGCAGTGTGCCCTGATTCTGGACCTAGTGGAGAACACATTATTATCCCAGCGAGAGTCCTAGAGGACAACGAAGCTCATGCAGAGACATTCATAGGCTCCTCTACATGCAGAGTCGGGCTCCACTTAAGACAGGCAGTGTCTCCAGCAGTGCGCACATATTTCTAGTGCAGAAGGAAATCAGAATCAGAACCCCTAGAAAAAGGGAGCTAGCAAAATGGACTTGACCTACAACTTTCAGTATTCCTCATAGCAACTGTCCTCATTCAGCCACTACTTAATGCTTAGGGAGCCGCATTCCACAGGAAGAAAGCAAAGAGCTAATTTGAAATCTCGGAATATTTTTGAATAGCGTTTTTTTTCAGAGTACCATGGTTAATTTTTCCTCCCCCTAAAAAATATGATACTTACAGTTATTATCTTAGGAAAAAAGAAAATTCATTCTTTGATTGTGGAGTGCAAATACTACATATTTTTAAGGGTTCTGTAGCACTCCCTTAGTGATTTCAAAAGGTCACTGTGCAGAGAGTATCTTTTGAAATCTTGAACCAAACATGATCTCTCTCCAGATTTGTTAGCAAAAGGGGTCCCATATATACCTCCAAATAAGCCAGACTATTGCCAAGGATATTGGTTGCTCTCCAAAACCTGACAGTAAGGTCTCATTGCCAAAAGCAACACCTATACAACTCTTTCAAAACAATAATAGTGCCTATATGTGGACCTCATTCATATAGGCTAATGTCTTTAATACAGAAAACTATTCTTCATGCTACCAAAAAACAAAAGTAACCAGAAGCAAAGCTAAAAATCTCTTGCTTATAAGAGTTGCCTGCATTCAAGATATGCTGATACAATAGTGGTAAAAAAGCTTGTGGGTATAACCAACCAATTCCCGACTTGTACTAAGGCCCACATCAGGAAATGGAACCCCTACCTAATGCTGCTTAGGTAACCAAGAACCTGAGACCAGGGACATATGGGAAAACCAAATACTACTCTTTTACTAAAGGAATGTATCAAGAAAATGATGCCTAATGATATTCTGCCATATGTGTAGATTCATGTCTTAGTCATCATCAGAGAAGCTTCCTACAGCAGATGAGAACAAACAATATGCAGAGAGTGAGAGAACTTGGAACACTCGTCTGTACATGGGATGTCTCAATTCAACCCTTCCTTTCAGGGGTCAGGGAACTCTGTGAAAGAGGAGGCAGAATGAGGGTAAGAGGCACAGGGGATGAAAGACACTAGAGAATCAAAGCTTTCTTCGTACAGTAGGGCCGAAACACATGAACTTACGGAGACAGAGGCAGCCTGCACAGGACTTGCACAGGTCTGCACCTGTGAAGAGAAGTGGAAACATGCTCCCCTCTCTAATCCAGAAGCAATCACCAATTAATAAACACTTGCAAATAAAAACTAAATTTACTCCAAGAGAGTCTCACTGGGGAAACAAACTACTCTCAAAGGTTGTTCCCATGCCCAGCAGTAAAGAAGCTCTATAGGTTCTTTGTCTCATTTTAAGTAAAGCATCTTCCTCTACCTTACTGGTCCCTTTGTGTATACATTACAGCTTCCAGATTTGGGTTTTTACAGGATTACTGTACGAGTGCATATATGCCTCTCTGCTCCTACATGTGCTCCATTTGCT
>NW_022196894.1:85785404-85824604 GCF_008632895.1 Mastomys coucha
TTGTTTGTTTTTGATTTATCTTATTTTATTAATATTATTCCTTAGATGCCTCTTTCTTTTCTTTTTTAATTAGATGTTTTCTTTATTTTATTTTTTTTTATTTAATATCTCCTTTCTCAGGTTCCCCTCCAAAAAACAAAAACAAAAAAAACCCAAATCCCTGTCCCCCCTCCCCCTGCTCACTACCCCACCCTCTCCTACTTCCTGGCTCTGGCATTCCGCTACACTGGAGCATAGAGCCTTCATAGGGCCAAGGGCCTCTCCTCCCATTGATAAATGACTAGGCCATCCTCTGCTATACATATGCAGCTGGAGCCATGAGTTCCACCATGTGTACTCTTTGGTTGGTGGTTTAGACCCTGGGAGCTCTGAGGGTACTAGGTAGTTCATATTGTTGTTATTCCTAAGGGGCTACAAGCCCTTCAGCTCCTTGGGTTCTTTCTCTAGCTCCTTCACTGGGGACCCTGTACTCAGTCCAATAGATAGCTGTGAACCTCTACTTCTGTATTAGTTAGGTACTGTCAGAGCCTCTCAGGAGACAGCTATATCAGGCTCCTGTCATCCAGCACTTGGTGGTATCCACAATAGTGTCTGGATTTGATGACTGAATATGGGAAGGATTTCCAGGTAGAGCAGTAACCCTATTAAAAACTGGGGTACAGAGCTAAACCAAGAATTCTCAACTGAGGAATACCAAATGGCTGAGAAGCACCTAAAGAAATGTTCAAGCCGGGCGGTGGTGGCGCACGCCTTTAATCCCAGCACTTGGGAGGCAGAGGCAGGCGGATTTCTGAGTTCGAGGCCAGCCTGGTCTACAGAGTGAGTTCCAGGACAGCCAGGGCAACACAGAGAAACCCTGTCTCGAAAAACCAAAAAAACCAAAAAAAAAAAAAAAAAAAAAAAAAAGAAATGTTCAATATCCTTAGTAATCAGGGAAATGCAAATCACAACAACCCCGAGATTCCAACTCACACCAGTCAGAATGGCTAGGATAAAAAACTCAGGTGACAGTAGATGCTGGAGAGGTTGTGGAGAAAGAGGAACACTCCTTCACTGCTAGTGGAATTGCAGACTGGTACAACCATTCTGGAAATCAGTTTAGCAGTTCCTCCGGAAATTGGACATAGTACTACCAGAGGACCCAGTTATACTACTCCTGGGTATATACCTAGAAGATGCTCCAGCATAAGGACACATGCCCCACTATGCTCATAGCAGCCTTATTTATAATAGCCAGAAACTGGAAACAACCCAGATGTCCCTCAACAGAGGAATGGATACAGAAATAGTGGTACATCTATACAATGGAGTATTACTCAGCTATTAAAAACAATGAATTTATGAAATTCTTGGGGAAATGGATGGATCTAGAGAATACCATCCTGTGTGAGGTAACCCAATCACAAAAGGACACACATGGTACGCATTTTCTGATAAGTGGATATTAGCCCAGAAGATCAGAATGCACAAAGTACAATCCACAAACCGCAAGAAATTCAAGAAGAAGGAAGACCAAAGTATGGATACTTCATTCCTTCTTAGAGTGGGGAGCAATATACCCATGGAAGGAGTTGTAGAGACTAACTATGAAGGAAGGACAATCCAGAGACTGCCTCTTTCTTTTCTAAAGTGTGACAGAGTCTGGACCTGCATTGAAAGTGAAGAAGGAAAAGAAGCAGTGTGTGGGGGAAATCATATTCAGAATAAATTGTATGAAAAAAATCCATTTTTAATAAAAGAAAAAAGAAACAGCTGAGTTAGAGCCTGATAGAATTCCTCCAAGAAAATAAAAATGAAATATTGATATATATTGTAGCATCAAGGAGTTTTGGCAGCAGAAGCTAGTCAAATTCAGTATGTATTTTATAGCTGTATTTTCAAAAGTTCCCCATGACTAGAAAATGTGTAGAGACTCAAAGTAAATTTGTATTTGCTCAGGTGGGAATGGGTTCCGGTTGATGGTAAGGAGGGATAGAAGGGTGAGGAGACTCAGAGTTTCCTTTTGTCATAAAGAAAATGTGCTAAAAATGATGGAGATTATGACAACATGATTCAGGGACTGCAACAAATAACACTTAAGTGTACATGACTAGGATGATTGTAGACAATATGAAATAAATTTTAGGTTATCTACTAAAATGGGTCATGAGATTGTATATTGAGAACTGGGGCAATTTGAATAAGTATTTGTCATAGTCTTGGGAATCTGAACACTTGTTCCTCAGTTGTTGGTGGAGTAGCCTTGCTGGAGGAATTGCTACTGGGGTTGGGCATTGAGAGTACAAAGGCTTGCACTATTCTCAGTTCATTCTACTTCCTGCTTGTGGTTCAAGTTTTGAGCTCTCAGCATCCAGCTCCATCCTGCTCCTTCCTCCCATGCTTCTTCATTATGATGGATTCTCATCCTTCTGAAACCACAAGTCTGAATACTTTCTTTCTTCTATAAGTTGCCTTGGTCATGTTGTCTTATCACAACAACAAAAACGTAACTAGTTCAATGACCAAGTTTCTAGTCAAGGGATTCTTGTGTGCATACCGATAAAGATTTTCCATATGAGGGGGGCCATCAGACAGAGATGAAAATATGTTTCTATTAGCCCAACAGGTTTGATGAAATTTGGGAATAAGTTCTCTTTACTCATCAGAAATTTGTTACATGACACCTACGTGATGTTTTTAATGGCTCCACTCCTTTCTGGTCAATGGTATAAGTTTGAGATGAGACATACTGTGAAGTCATGGCTTTACTAATCTTGATTTATATTCCTAAAACACGAGGATTCCTTTCATAACAATCAGATTCTTTACAGTTCATAATTGGACCTTGAAGCAAACAGATAAAAGCCTAAGCATACTGGAAACTGTCCGGCAGTTTCACGAACTGGGTTCTCTCTCAAAGGGAGGGAAAAGGGGAACCTGAAACACAGAGTTCGAGAACAAAAGGACAAGAAGCCAAGTTGAGGGTTTCCAATCAAGGCTTCTTTACTTGGGGGTGTGTTGAGCTTATATAGGCAGGTAAGAACTGAAAGCCCCAGAAATAAAATATTTGCATAACGTAAACATTGAGAAGTCAGGGAAAAGTCATGAGGGAGTCATGAGGGAGTCACCAAAGGCTCAGAAGTTTGCAGATGTCCTCAGGCAATAGGCATTGTCACAAGTGTAGTTGTGTCTCAGCAAGAACTTCTCCAGCAACTTCTTTCAGAGATAGGCCATAGTCTGCAGAAGGTCTTTCGGCTTAATTCCCTAGGTGACCACCTAGGAAGCTGCCAAAGGCCTGAGGCTGAACTGGGTGTGGGAGGTAACAGCATACCACTTTGACTTTACTGGCCCTTTATTTAAGAGGAACCAGCCACAGGCTGCAGTTATCAGAGAAGGGAGTTTCAGTTGGTGAAATGTCTCCATGAGATCCAGCTGTGGGGCATTTTCTCAGTTAGTGATCAAGGGGGTAGGGCCCCTTGTGGGTGGTGTCATCCCTGGGCTGGAAGTCTTGGGTTCTATAAGAAAGCCGGTTAAGCAAGCCAGGGGAAGCAAACCAGTAAGGAACATCTCTCCATGACCTCTTCATCAGCTCCTGCTTCCTGACCTGCTTGAGTTCCAGTCCTGACTTCCTCTGGTGATCAACAGCAAGATGGACGTAAGCTAAATAAACCCTTTCCTCCCCATCTTGCTTCATGGTCATGATGTTTGTGCAGGAATAGAAACCCTGACTAAGACACCCAGAGACCTTGAACTTTCCTTGAAATATTTTCATGTAGGAACTCCATGTCCTCCTAAGAACAACTGATCCTGGGTGACTGGAGGAGGTAGTCTGACATTAACACCCTTATATCAATTTAGGTGGACAAAGTAGTTCTAGATTCTCTTCTATAAGCTTCTATTTACTTTGAACTCCTAATACAAATCATGGTCTCTGTAAAAATTCAACAAAGAGGTGTGGGCTGAAGAGATGACTCAGTGTTTAAGAGAATGAACATTCATTACAGAGGACCCACATTTGGTTTCTCCCACAATCAGGTGGCTTAAAACTACCTTACCTCTAGTTTCAGGTAATCAAACTTGTCTCATCTGTCTTCCATGGATATCATTGTCCACATACACATACTTCCACATAGACACCCACATAATTGAAAGGAAATAAAACTTTTTTAAAAAATAAAAAGCAACAACTAATCAGACCCATTCCAATAGTACATGATAGGGATTTATTATGTGAATCTGCTGTCTATAGTGGTAAACAGAAGTGTTAAGTGGGTGTTCAGACAAATAAGATAAAGGATTGGGTAGCCTCACTCCCCATTTTTCCTGACAGTTCTAGATAGGATAAAAATGGTGTGGAAAGGCCAGAATTCCATTGCCACCTAAATGGAAATGATGAATGTGGATAACACCCACATTCATGATCATTTCTGTACCTGCATAACCATAGACTCATGCTCATCCCAGTACTGCCTTTACTCATGCAGGACAGAGGATGGTACTAATGCCTAGCAATGTGGCAGAAGGAAGAGAAGAATAATTTAAAAAACAGAGTTTCAAGGTTGACATTAGTATAATCCAGCACATTTTCAGTGAGTCAGTGGCCTCCAGAAGAGTAAGGTCAGGGGGTCAGAGAGGAGGGAACTGACAAAAGGCTTCAGCAGCTGTACTGTGTCATTGTGCCAAGCCCCATGCTCTCTGGAGTCACCAGTTCCTTTCATCTGCCCTTGAATATTCAGGCACTATTTTTGGTTCTGCCACATGCGTTCTGGGTGAGACCTTAGAAGATAAAGTCTTAACATATATCCGGTAGTTTGATGAATGAACTCATAGGGGAATGAATGAGGATTTTGTTTTCAAAGCCATGGTTCTGCTCTCCGACCTCATCCAGGTTATTTTTCCATTCCAGCGTGCAGCTGCATACTCTGGAACTGAGAGACCGGAGGCCCCTGTTGCTGATGCACAATGAGGAAAGAAAGAAGCCAAGTCAAGTGCTTTCTGATTGAGGTAGAGATTCAACAGACCAAACAGATTAAAAATAGTGCTTCCCTCAAGTGGAAATATCATAAGCTCTGTATTAAAGGAAAGTGACCCCTCCTTACCCACAATGGAGAAGGGGCAACCAGAAATATACTTGTAGCTGTGGAAGGAGAAAAAGTAGGCATAGATGATTTGTATCTTCCTTCTTGGTCACTTTTCATGTGTATCAGACTTCACCCCTGCTTACATTTCTATTTCCAAATCCTAACCCCCAGGGTGACATCACTCAAAAGTAGGCTCCTTGCTTGTTGATTAGATCCTGAGAACAGACCACCAAGGACCACAGTCTCTGTATTAAAACAACTCAGGGTGGTCTCCACCCTTTCTCCTTGTGAGGTTTTCCTATGAAGCCAGACATCTATGATCTAATGTAAATCCTTACTCAGGACTGCTGGCACCTTTATGTACTGGTCAGCCTACAGACTCGTTAGGAATATATAGTTCTTTTGCTATGATAGCCTTAGTTGACAGGCAAAGCTTCTTGATGAGAAAAACCTTCCATCCTTATAATTTAGAATTGAAAGGGGTAATGGAAATGATCCAAAATCAGGATTCCTAAGGTATCTAAGTTTGTATAGGTCACAAGACTTACAGTAAGAGAAATTGTAAGAAAACTAATACAATATTGTGGTTAAAGTGAAATGTTTTAGTGGCTGGGGAGACAGCTCAACAGGCGACTAGTTCATTGCACAGACAGGAGGACCTGGGCTTCAGTCCTCAACTCCCACAAAAGCCAAGTGAAAGGGTAGCTGACTTGCCATCCCTATGCTCTGGATTCAGGAACAAGAGATCCCTGGTGCAAGATGACAAACTGGGCTGGCTGAACTGGTGAGCTTACTGAAATCAGAGACAGTGGCCACCTCAGGAAATGAAGTGGAAAGTGGCCAAAGATTGTATCTGATGCTAGCCTTCTCACTACATGCATGATTGTTACATGGATTGGCACCAGCATATACCACCACACATTGAAGCATGCATACTCATCACATATCACATATAAATACCAAAAATTGTAAGTACTTTAGTAACACAAATAAGAAATTAAAATAAAAAAGTAGTAAATCCTGGCTTCTCCATGAAACATAATGCATGTTATGAACAGACTTATGAATTTTCTAGCTTGGGGCTTTTCCTTGCATAATTTAGCTGCCACAGTTTTGGCATATGATTTTGCTACATTATTTATTATTATTATTATTATTATTATTATTATTATTATTATGACAAATGATTCTGTTTTACTTAAATTGACTGCAATGTGTTTTGTTGCCGAGAATTTAGGAAATTTGACTTTATATTCAAAATTGCTATAATATCATTAAATTTTTAAAATGTCATATTTGGAAAAAAGTCTACTTTTTTTTCTTCCACAGAGCTTTAGGATTTGTTGGAGCCATTTATAAGCTAAGAATGTGCCAAATATTCTTAAGCATTAGCTGGTGTTTTGAACTGATAATACACATGAATCCACTTATCATAAATAGACACACTATGGTGGCTTAATTGCAAGTTTTATAACAATATTGATATTTCGTGGCAAATCAACAGTCTCCATTAATTATCTTATCAAGTAATTGAAGAGCTATTCATTCTGTTTAAAACTTTTCACAATCTTAATTTCACATTTGACATGTGATTTTTTTTCCTCAGGTATTTTTGTTACATTGACATAATTTTATTAACCTTGTTAATACTTTTGCTAGATATTTGATCAATTTTACTCACGTTTTCCAAAATGCATTCAACAATGGCCAGTTTATTTGTGTGTTTGTTTCTTTAACGTCCAACACTCAGGATCGAACTCAAGGCTTTGCCCATGACAATCAATTTTATCTTTCCATAGTGACCTCTAGCTACTTAAGCTGATTTTTAAAAGACAAAAATGAGTAATATCCATATGTACTAAACATGAAGGCTCTGCAAAATTTCACTTTGTACTGAAACACTCTAATCTCTTTTTGAAATGTAAATGATATACTTGAGTATCATCAACCTTCTTATCAGCTTGAACATCTTGATTCTGTCCAGCTTCTCTTTCACTGATTCAAAACAGAGCTTGCAGTTGATAACTGACTCATAGAATGCAGCCTTGTAACATTTAGACTCAGAAACAAAAATCAAACAAAATAAGTAATTGAAAAACTCCAAGAAGCCATTACAGATACTTAACAAATAACATCTCAAAGGAAATACTTAAAGACTGAAAAAAGTAAGATAATCAAAGATTTGGCCCCAGGGACCATGATTTTCATAAAAACTTTTCTGGGAGATTTTCAAATGTTGTTCAATGTCTGCATACGTAAGTGTCTAGTCTCTAGTTTTACATTGTCAGCTCCTATCCCCAGGGTATGGTCCTAAGGAAGGAATTAGCAATCATACACTAAATTTTATGCTCTCTTAGAACTACACTGTGATTATAAGATATCTGTGTTAAAAATCTATTGTAGAATTTACTGAGAAGTTATATTTAATGCCTGGGTTATTTATGTGTTTGATACTTTATTTTTCTCAGGGCTTCAAATTTTTTTCAATCAAATCTTTAGGCAAATGAACTACCTTTCTTTCCAACTTAACACTTTCCTAAGTGTCTGTTGTTAAACTAATTCAGGAATTGATTTGACTTAAACTAGGAAATTTTCACTTTTCTACGTTTAACATTTTTGTATTACTTTTCTTAGGATATATTTTTTAACTGAAAACTGAGATGAATATTATTATTTTTAAAACAAAAGCAACACTACCTTTAGTTGTAACTTTAATATATTATTTTTTATTGATTTTGATTCAAATTTAAAAGCCTGTTGCAGTGGCTTGTGGTGTATTTTTTCAGAGTTTTCAATGTATCAATCAAAATAATTGAATTAAATAGCCTTCATTATGCTAAAATATTTTTTTAAATAAAATATTTGAATCTCTAGTAGTATTTTTAAGTTTTTAAACCATTTACTGAAGAGTAAGTATCTCTTTTAGTCATAGTGAATTCTATTTATCTTGATGTAATATTTTTGGAATGTGGATTTTGCAAACTTCTTTATTTAAACAATGTTGAAGAAAAGTAGTTTTGATTGTAGTGGGTCAGAGTCAAACGTCACATGGTCTTTAATTAAGTCAATGAATTTGTCAAAATGAAAACAGTAAATGGAACTGGAGATCATCATGTCAAATAAGAGAAGCCAAGCACAGAAACACAGTCCATGACCTTTCTTCTGTACAGAATATAAACATGCTGAGTTTCACAGAAAGTGATGGTTGTACAGAAGGTGTCAATATCAGGTGGCTAGGAAGGGGAGGCGAGAAAGAAAAATAAAGGGTATGGGCCATGGACCTCAATTCACGATTAGATAGAAGAGAAACACTCTAGTGTGCCATTGCTATACAGTAGGGTGAGGTATAATCATGGATCTCAATTTATCATCGGACAGAAGAGAGACACTCTGGTGTCCCATTGCTGTACAATGATAACAAATAGTTAAAATATTCAGTCTATTTTTAAAAGCTAGAAAAGGGGATTTAAAAATTTTACATAAATAAATAAATAAATGATAAGGATTTAGACATGAATCCCCAGGATTAACATTATACATATTTCAAAATGCCACAAAATACTTCCTAAATGTCTATAATTTCATGTTCTTATGTATCAGTCACACACATAAATTTAAATTTGGAAATAGAAAAAAATGAAACCAATTTTGCCCATTTCTTGATGTCTGACGTTAACTGAAGTAATTCAATTTACAATTTCATAGTCTCAATTTGTTTTCTGTTGGGAGAAATGTGGCTCCTGATCTTCCTTTATCCATCTTCCTTCACTCCAGTGAATCTGCCTCTGCCTGCATCATCCTTACTTTCATGTTCATGATCACTGTTGCACACTGAGAGATGCTGCTCACTGTTGCACACTGAGAGATGCTGCTCACTGTTGCACACTGAGAGATGCTGCTCACTGTTGCACACTGAGAGATGCTGCTCACTGTTGCACACTGAGAGAGAGATGCTGCTCACTGTTGCACACTGAGAGATGCTGCTCACTGTTGCACACTGAGAGATGCCTGCTCTCCATCTCTGTCTTTCTGGTAATGGTTTTGGCTTCTACTGGGACATTGTTGCCTAACACATTTGAGTTTTAATAGAAATTCTTGCTAAACCGGATAGAAATTAAAATGTAGAGGAGAGCTCTTTAAGTGGTTTTCAGCTAGCAGGACAACATGTTGTGATCCCTTATGATTTAGCAGCTAGAGAACCTCCTTCTTAGCACAGGTGGGTGTTTAGCACTTTAACACTTTTCCATGGCCAGTTTGGTTGTGTTAGTGGCAAAAGTGCAAGCTGTCTCACCAGAAGCAACCCAACTAAGGCGAGAAACATCTGAAATTCTAAAACACAGTTCAAAACTTAGGAGGGAAAACGCTTTACTTACTTTTTGTAGGATCCTATAGATTTGTGAGATAGAAAAAGAACATTGTCAGAAATTCTAGGTTTTTTTTTTTCCGTCTTCCACAGACAAAGCTGTGCATCCCAAGGAATGGCAGCTTCTACTTTAGCCAGATGCTGATGAGAAACAACTCTGACACTTTACAATTTTCCATGCTTAATGTGGAATGATTATCTTCTGTCTTCAGACTCTGTGTCTGCACACTGGTAAATGTTATTTCCCCTCTGAACCCCACATTGTATTTTTGGTGAGTATTTGGAGGTATCCTAATATCACAATACACCTGGCTCTGGAGTTCACAGGCAAATGCTAAGAGAAACATCACAGTGATTGGTCGTCATATTCTCCGAAGCTATTCTGGTTCCGGGTTCCTTAGCAAATCGTTTAATGTATGTGATTCCCAAGCAGAGAAATATAGATTCTACTAACCTAAAGTAGTGCATAACAAATTGACTGTGTGCAAAGGCAAGACAAACATTATCTCTTGCTTTTCAACTACGGCCAGCCACAAGGGGGAGCACGACAGATCAGTCTTAGAGTGGAAAATAAAATGTGGTTGACTTAAGAGATGATAGTTAATGCTTCTTACCTTTATAGATTCAACAAACACACGTAACCAGAGAGCCTATATGGTAAATAGGCTGTTCTAGGATCTGGCTAGGGTAACGTAAGAGAAGGTTCTTGGTCCTGAGCTCCCCAATTTCCAACTCTATTCAAAATTATGTTTTATTTATAGGTTCAGCTCCCATCCCACTAGATGATGCTTACTGGGTCTAGTTCTCATTAGATAGAGCCGATGATGTCACAATGAAAACAGTGTGCGAAATACCCAGAAGCACTTGCCATGGAAGTTCCGGCAGTTTCGACAAAGCCACATTCAATCCAAGATGCCGTTCCTATGGCACATTGTGATATTCCCCCATCACAGTATAAGCAAGAGTGCATGTCATGGGCTCTCCTTAGGCTTAGAGCGAGTATTTTATAAATGAACCAATGCTAGCTTCCTTCACATACAGATGGAGGGAGGTAGAAGTGGGGGTGCTGTGGAACGGGGTATAAAACTAATTCTGTAAAAAGAACAAAGGTCTCTGTGGCCTAAGTATTAACCTCTGATACCTGCTTGTACTCCTGTCTGTCTGTCTGTCTGTCTGTCTGTCTGTCTGTCTGTCTGTCTCCCTCCCTCTCTCCCTCTCTCTCTCTCTCTCTCTCTCTCTCTCCTCCCTCTTTCTCTCCCTCCTGTATGGTGTGTGTGTGTGTGTGTGTGTCCACCTCTGTTTCTGTCTGCTCTCTGTCTCTTTCCAAACATACATACACACACACACAGACACACAGACACACACGTGCACACACACTCTCATTCTCACACTCACACACCACTCACACACCACTCACACTCAAACACTCTCACACACGAGCACACGCACGCACATGCACATACACGTACATACACACACGCACGCACGCGCACACATACACACGCACATGCACGCACATGCACACACATGCACAACCATGCACGTGCACGCACGCACACGCACACACACACGCACACACGCATGCATGCATGCACACATACACGCATGCACACACAGAGTTTTGCCTACTGCTTTTGAATGTCTGACACTTAGGATTTAGCATGTTTTTTAAACAGCGGCTTACAGAGTCTGAGTGATGCTTACACAGAGCAGGTAGTAAATCAAAGCTACTTGCTACAGTTACATAGGGTGGCACAGGCTCACTGACCCAGCTGGAAAGGTCATTTCTTTGCATAAAGATTTCATTCCTAAAAATATCCTAAAAGTACTTTGAAAAGAAAGAAAAGGACTGTGGACCATCCCCCACCCTATGGCTACCAGAAATAGACCTGTTTCAAATAAGAACTTAACATATTTTCTTTTTTTAAATGAAACATTTTTTTTTTAGGTTTGAAAAATACTTTATTTTTTTATTAGATATTTTCTTTATTTACATTTCAAATGTTATCCCCTTTCCAGGTTTCCCCTCAGAAAAGCCTCTATTCCCTCCCCTCCCCCTGCTCACCCACCCACCCACTCCCACTTCCTGGCCCTGGCATTCCTCTACACTGGGGCAAAGAGCCTTCACAGGACCAAGGGCCTCTCCTCCCATTGATGACCAACTAGACCATCCTCTACTAAATATGCAGTTAGAGCCATGAGTCCCACCATGTATACTCTTTAGTTGGTGATTTAGTCCCTGGGAGCTCTCGGGGAACTGGTTAGTTCATCTTGTTGTTCCTCCTATAGGACTGCAAACCATTTAGCTCCTTGGGTCCTTTCTCTAGTTCCTTTGTTGGGGATCCTGTGTTGAGTCCAATGGTTGGCTGTGAGCCTCCACCTCTGTATTTGTCAGGTACTGGTAAAGCCTCTCAGGAGACAGCTATAACAGCCTTCTGCCAGCAAGCACTTTTTGGCATCCACAATAGTGTCTGAGTTTGGTGACTGTATATGCGATGGATTCCCAGGTGGGCCAGTCTCTGGATGGTCATTCCTTCAGTCTCTGTTCCACACTTTATAACTCCTTCTATGGGTATTTTTGTTCTCCCTTCTAAGAAGAACTGAAGTATCCACACTTTGGTTTTCCTTCTTCTTGAGTTTCATGTGATTTGTGAATTGTATCTTGGGTATTCTGAGCTTCTGAGCTAATATCCACTTATCAGTGAGTGGATACCATGTGTATTCTTTTGTGATTAGATTACCTGGTAAACAGAATCCCAGCAGGGCAATGTCTTCATCAACATTTTTGATGTATGTCACATATCTGAACAATAGCTTAGGTCAAAGCAGACATTGTATTGAAGGCATGGAATAGTTAAGATTGATTGTACTCTGATGAGATGTGCTGGGTTTACCCTACAGACTGTTAAGCCTATGGTTTTAATCTGACTTGTGTGAGCATGGGGGAAAACAAGTCCCACCTAAAAAAGACATGAGTTAAAATAGGTTCTGTTACTTGTGAGATAGAAATTTAATCCACATTAACCTAAGATAGTTCTCAACTAGCAGAAAATAAGACAATGAAGGGGTATAACATGGTAAAGTTATTGTTATGGAGGTCATGAGTAGGAGAAGAGTATATTTATATACATTTTTGGGCAGAAAGTGGGGAGTCGGTGATAAATGACTTTAACCTAGCCTGGGCTTGTTTATATAGACATTTCAAGCAGTGATCCTATACTGCTGCTTCGTCAGTTCATAAATTCATTTCCGGAGCTTGAAAGCTTATCTTCTGGCATCTGTTCATATCTTTGAAGCTGAAATTGGAAGCTCTAACAATGATCTGAGTAAAGGTTGGCAGCTGATTTGTTTTTCAGTCACTTATGTTTTTCTCCTCTGAAGCAAAGCCTGATGAGAAATCCAAGATCTTGTCTTTTCTCAGTGGATTGTTAACTATTGTGAGTCCCTTTGCAAATGTTGATTCTGGAGTTGTCCCTCATATTTTACCTGCTTCACTCTACAAATCATTTGCATCATCCAACCTGGAAGCCTCAAACTTTAATAATAAACAAATCCCTCACTTTAAATACAATGACTTTCTTGTAGAAAATACTAAAAGTCCTGGAGCAGGGTTTCATCCCTACCTTAGAGACACACGCAGCCTTTATATTTTTAAATAGCTCCAGGCAACACAATAGCTGGGCAGCTGCCTACCCTCCATGCTGTTAGCATCTATTTTCCTATAGATAACCCCAAGGTATCACTTACTATTTACTATGTTCCACCTGGGCTGCTCTTAACTCCAGTTAAGCAGCCCTCCATGCCAAAGTTTTTGGCCCTTAGCCTATGGTGGCTCTTCTTCAACCTCTTGCATGTTCTTTCTCTAGTCCATGGTGGCTCTCCCTCTCTTCCCTCCTCTTGGTTCTCTCTTGGGGACTCTCTTGGGGACTTATGTCTTTTTTGCCCAACTGTTAGCATCTTTATTTCCCAATCACAATTAACTGGGGCTGGGTCACAGGGGCTACTTTCAAACTCCAGATCTGGTGGACTGTACTTAGCATTACAATAGATAGGAAAAGACTTTGGAAAAATATATAATTATGATCCTGTGTGGTTATGTCCTTTGCTTCTTCTGATACTGGTGTGTCTTCTCTTTCTTGTCCTCTTCTCTCTCTTGTTCTCCTACTCCTTGTTTCGCTGTTTGTACCTGTGTGTCCCCCTCTCTCTCTCTTTCTCTTTCTCTCTCCCTCTCTCTCTCTCTCTTTCTGTGTGTGTGTGTGTGTGTCTGTCTGTCTGTCTCTTTCCTCACACCTATATTATTTATTAATGTTCCACTTTGATTATCAGTGTGATGGTTTCAAGGTTAAAACTGCTGTTAATTAGGAAAAAGACTAATTGGTTTTATTTGGAAAATGCTGATAATCAAGTTGGTGAACCTCCTGTATTTTAATGACATTCCTGAACAGGTTTCAGACTGTAATAATTTAAAAAAAAACTTGTATTTCAAAATAACTAATTAAAATTATGTGATGTTTCATTTGTAACCAAAGAATTCTACCACAAGGCCATTAGAGAAGAAAAGCTAGAAGGAAAGGTCAACTGTTTGCTTATTTATTTGTTTTTGAAGTCACCCTTCGTTCCTTTATTTCCAAAACAGGTGGAGATTTACATAAGGCTGTTGTTGCATTCCTAGTGTGAATTCAAGGATAATTTATCATAAGTTTGTCCAGATACTGTAGATTTCTTGGTAGATTTATGAACAGTGACACTAAGTATATATACTCTAGAAATATATTACCAGAGGCTCAGCCTTATTAGAGGTGCTAGAATAGTTATAGTAAATTGGAAATTTTGTGACTTCCTGTAAAATGATCAAAGAGATAGGAAATACATAAGTAGATAAGTGCTAAGAAAATAAAATATATAATAGAAAATAGAATAGCAATGTGTGAGAAATCTTTGTTCCTGGTCAAGAGAATAGAATTTTTCTTTTGGTAAAGACCTAGCATTCCAAATGTGTTGGTTCAATCAGTTTGACTAGGGATCACTTCTAGGAAAGTAAGCTCTCTTTAAACCATGCTAAAAAGACAGACAGATGGAATAATTCATTCTCTAAAGAGATATTGTGGTTTTCTTTCCCAGAAGTCCCATCCCTAGAACAGTAGCTGTGAGCCACAGCTGAGTAGTGGTCTCATGTCTGTCCATTTTTCTGAATCTTTGAGAAAAGCATGTTTTCATGTTTTTTTTCTATTTCTTTTCTAAATATATTTTCCTTAGCACTTTGAGTTTTTCCTCAACATTTTGGGCTTCCTTCCTGTTCTAAAGTTTCCTTTTCTTTCATGTAGCTGTTTGCCATGTGTCTGACTCCATGTCAGTTTAACTGATACAGCTATTGCTCCTCTCTCTCTCTCTCTCTCTCTCTCTCTCTCTCTCTCTCTCTCTCTCTCTCTCTCTCTTTCTTCTGTTCTCTTCCTGTTCTGTTCTGTTCTTCAGTACTGAAATGCAGAGGTTGCCTGCCCTGGCTTTTTGTTTTGGTTGTCTAAAAAACATACTTAAAGATTATATTCTTAAGTTCTTTTATTAATGATGCTAAGAACTCCCAGCGCGGACCCAGACCTCCCTCTATCACATATATTATTTTCCTGTGTTATGACTGTGACAGTATATCACATCAGAGAATTCATAGCAACAGTATCCCAAGTCAGTTTAATTACATTGTATCTACAGCCAGGCAGCAGAAAGATACCCAGCTTTCTCCTTTTTATTCAGTATAGGACTCTAGAACTTAGATGGTTGGTACCTATATTCAGATGCATCTTCTTCCATAAATTAACCTTATCTAGCTATAACTACACAGACAAGCCTAGGAGCATATATCCATGATGATTCTTAATCAAGTCAACAGCGGACTTTAACCATCATAATTCCACTGCTTGTCACCTTGACACCTAGACACATTGTTTTGAGACATAAATTCTACCCATGTTTCACAAATTTTCATTTTTCATTTCAAAATACAAAATTCAGTTATTCCATGAGGTGATTTGAGTAAGAATGGCCTTCATAGGTTCATATATTTGAATATTTGGTTTCCAGATCATGGAACTGTTTTGGAAAGAGTAGGAGGTGTGGCCTTGGAGGAGCTATGCCTTTGGAGTGGATTTTTAGGGTTTCCAAAGCCCATGGCATTGCCAGTTAGCTCTTTCTCTGTGTCTGCTTCTTGCTTATGTATCAGATATAAGCTCTCAGTCACTCCTCCAGTGCAAGGTCTGCCTGCCTGATGCCACATTCCTAGTAAGATGATTGTGAACTCACTCTCTAAACTGTAAGCCTCACATTAAATGCTCTTTTATAAGTTGTTTTGGTCACAGCTTCCCATATAAGCACAAGGATCTGGGTTCAATCCTTCCCACCCATGTAAGAGCTGTGTTTACAATGAGCTTATAAACTTAGTACTGGGGAGTCAGAGGATGAAGGATCCTTAGGAATTGCTAACCAGCTTGTTAATCCAAATCACTGAGATCCAGGTGCAGAGAGAGTCATTGCCTCAAAAAACAAGGAGGAGGGGGTGGGTAAATGACTTATTGGTTAAGATCACATGCTCAATAATCATGAAGACTAGAGATTGTATTATAACATCTGGGTATTAAGCCACACATGTCTCCTGCATATATCGCCAACTCTGAAGTAGGTGACGTACTTTTCAGGACTCCAGGCATACAGCAATGAACACCTGAATGCATATGTTTTCCAGTAACTACATCCTTAAAAAAGCTAAAGGAAACTGGGAGAATTAATTTTAATAATATGGAGTATTTAACTCAATACATCAAAAATATGACTCTAACCTGTTAATACCACACAACATTTTACCTTTATTTTGTATTTACCTTATTTTGTAGCCTTGTAATCCTGAATACATAGCATGGATTTTGCACTTCTAGTGTGATTGCCAATGGAGAAAGCTACACTTTAAATGTTCAATAACCAAAGATGCCAGTACTGTACAAGGCCTTAGAGAGTCAAACCTGTTCATATGTGTCTTCATAGTTCATCTATATTACAGATGGTTGCTTCCTCTTACTTGTAATTATTAATCCAAGGCTGAAAAACATTTGTTCTGTGAGTGTCAGATTGGTGTTTTCTATACTTACAGAGCTATAACCTACACAGTGTTACCATCAATCAGTTTTACAGCCCCAGAATCCTTCATTGTCCTTTTGTGCTATTTTATGGGTCTTTTGCAGAGGTGAATGTGTGATATAGATTTTTACAGTAACCAGAGCAACATCTTGTTATTCTGTATAACTCCCATATACAGAAGCCCAATAAGTCGTCTTCACATTATCTGCCATTGAGCATCAGGATCGAGTTGTTACAGATGGTGATGTTTGGAAAGCAGCACAGAAAGGAAGTTTTTTTTAAAAAGCGATGCTTAATGCGCCACACATCTTTGTCATTCCCATATTCCTGTAACTAATTTTACTTTATTCTACTTACTAGAAAAATGGTTGAGGCCAGTGTGAACACAGGTCTTGATTGTGAAACTGATTTTCATGTCCTTCTTGCCCCAAATATACTTTTTCATCTAAAATGCCCAAATAATCACAGGACTACACAAGAGTAAGGAGAAAGAAGCACTCCCCAAAGGATCTGCAGGCAGAGACTCCTGCAAATAGAAGAAACAGTAATCTCATTGATTGTATTTCCTCCTTTGATCTTGTTGATTCAAAAGTAATCCATGGGAAAACTAACTCTACTGAAAACTTTCACTGCTGCAGCTCAGAGCAAAGGTGTTGGCCAGGGCTGAGTCTATTCTGTGCTTCTTATTCAGGGCTGACCTGGAATAAACTAATGGTGGCCAGGCTGAACTCAAGATGAATTAATTTAGCATGTGTTCCAAGTGGTAGAGGTTTTCAAGCCAGTTAGCCCAACATTCAGGGACAATTGTGGCAGGATCTGTAGTCACCTAGGAGATGAGCTTCTGTGCATATCTGTAAGTGGTTATTTAGATTGGGCTAGCTGCTGAATCTATATGTGAAGAATTAGCTTGATATGTTTAAAAGGCCAGAAAACCTTCCTAAGAGAGACAGCATCATTCTTTGGACTGGACAAGCAGGAGAAATCCATAGAGCAAAGCATTTCTAATTATCTGCCTTCTGACTGTGGATCCAGTGTGAGCAGCCTACTGAAACTCCTGTTGTCCTGCTTTCCCAAATCTGATGGACTCTGCTTAGGTCATGGGCTAAAAATGTGATTCTTTTTGGAATCATTTTATCACTGCAACAGGAAAATAATACACCCAGTAAAAGGTATATTTCCTGGATGAATTTCCCTCCAACTGATACAAAGGCCAACCTGACTTTTTATTAAATCTCTTCACAGGTATCTTTCTAATTGCTGAAAAACCACATTAGTCATAAGCAAATGTCAATTTTAAACAAGTTTGTACCATCCCATCACATTGATGACAAGGATATGCTTATTTTGCTATAATATTTGTGTGTTGGGTATATGGTCCTAAAATTAGCTACAAAACTTACTGACCTTCAGAAACCATTTAAGACCTTGACATTCAAGTATGTTTAGGGGATTAAGCCATACAAGCAGCTCATTAAAAATGCAGGATTCAGGCCCCATTAGAGACTCTGAACAAACAGTCTACATTTCAGTAAGATCTCCAGATAATAAGCATGCTCATTAAAGTGTGAAGTGTCTTGGTTTCTAGTTTAGAGAAAGTGTGTCCTTAACTGAATTCTGACACATTCTGTCTTCACACTAGCTCGAAAGGGCTTCACTTTCCATGATTTCTGCTCAAGTCTATGGCAAACACCTTGCAGACTTCCAGCAGTCTTTTTGAGGCAGTCTTTGTTCTGAAGCAACCAATAGAAAGGGCTTTCTGCCCCATAAAGAGCAACTGAGGTCAACACAGCCAAGCATGAGCATACTTGGCAAGTAACAGCTTTTTATATCTGTTTCCTGGTCTGTTCAGATTCCATTCACACAAGCCTTTTTGATGAGGGTCCCCCCCCCTTTTTTTCTTTCATCCAAATTTCTAAACTCAATATGCTTCTCGGAGAAGGACTAGCAATCATATATTTCTTTCATTCAACATAAGACTGCACTTGTGCAACAACTTACCTTGAATCCTTTTCCAGGCAGAGCTTTCCCTATTAATCAGCAGCCCCTACCCTCACCCCACCTCACTTGACAGCTAAAGGCACCCTCTTTTGTTTCTCTCAGCTTCATTTACCCGAATGTGTGACATACAGAAAAGCATTAGAAACAGGCTTGCAATGATGTGTACCAAATAATGAAACACAAAGTCAACTTGAAACGTATTTTACCTATTTCTGATTTTGTTTCCTTCACTTCCTACAAAGATATTCAGTTTGTCCTTCCTCACCACTTCTTTCTGGCTCTAATACTATCTGGAAAAGTATGAATATTTATAATAAATAGAAATGGAGATATATATGACAGAATAGAGCAGATATATACGGAATAAACATAGACACTCATAGATACAGAGATAATGTTATAGATCAAAAATTGATCACAAATAAATAATTGATAAATAAATAGGAAGATAAGTCTAGCTTGTGTCAAGTATTTCTTCAGAGTCTTTGCTATATTAATTTGTGTAGGTTGCTACATAGAGACAGAATGAACTTTTTTGCTTCAGATATGAGGTAATATAATGATGCCTTGCAGAAGTAACTGGGTCGTGGTTGCTGTTGTAGTTATTGTTGTATTTTGTTCCTTTTTTTACTATATTCCAAGTTCTCTGGAGTCTAGATCTTGACTGTTTATTGTGGAGTTACAGAGGACACCCAGGACATGCAGGTTTTGCTTCATCTCCTAATCTATATTCTTTTGGCTATACTAGTTGGATTGACCAGTGATAGCATTACTCTAGAAGAGCAGAACATTCATGGAATTTATGTTCATTCCTTCAGTGGACATTCTAAGATGGGGCAATTAGTACAACTTTTTTTAACTTGTGGAGAAGACCCACTGTAAAAGAAGCACAAAGGCAGATTCAAGCAAGTAAAGATGTCACTAAGCTCCAAATATATTCTAAGCCATGCATTCATATAGTCCCTTTCCTCTCATTTTCATCACTAAATTTTTTAGTTGAGTCAACTGGAGAGCATGAGTGCTTTGAGTGAGATTTAATTACTTGCACTTGAAATATTTCAAAAATGCCAATATGTTTGTGAGTTGAATTTATTTATAAATCTCTTCCTCTATATCTATCTGTCTGTCTGTCTTTCTATCTACATCTCTATATATGCATATATATGTAAATTTAATATCCACATGTATGTAAATCTACCTACAAATTCCTTGTCTGCTGATTTCCATATTGTTTATAATCTTGCATTCATGTAGCTGACTATAACAAGCACTATGTTAGTAAATTACCATGTGTTGTTAGAGCTCACTGAGGAGCTGACACTGGAAGCATAGCTGCTCACTCTCCATTTTAGAAATTGGCATATTTGTCTCAAACTGTTCTGCAAAACCCTTTGCCTGGGGATGTGCTGTCACCTCCCAACTGTGAGAAGAGAAAGAAAACAGAAAAATAGCCCAAAGACTAGAAGCATTTTGTCCTTGTAAAAGGTGAATTATTTCTAGTATTATTTATAAGGATTTATCCTGTGAGGTTAGGTGAGAGCACACATTGTGAAAGGGAAGATGGGAACCATGGGAACTTTAGATGTAATAAGTCATCTAAAGAGAGAAAGTTCAACTGGGAACTCCAATCTACTCCCTCAAATTCCCCAGGTGGACTCTAATGGACGATGTGAGTATCCAGTTTGATGACATTATCTTTCTCTGTTGCTATTCTTTTACTTGCAATTCTCACCTGAGGATATAATGCATTGCTCAGGACTTTCAATGAGGGGAACTCTAGCTGGTTGCCTTAAAGGGCTTTTGCCAGTTGATTTCTAATGGACATTTAGAGAGTCTAATTTGATAGTATTTATTGCCTACCATCTCTCTATATCTTTTACCTATCTCTCTCTCTCTCTCTCTCTCTCTCTCTCTCTCTATGTTTCATCTATCAACCTTTCCATCCATCTATCCATCCATCCATCCATCCATCCACCCTCATCTTTCTACTGTCTATTATCTCTCTCTCTCTCTCTCTCTTTCTCTCTCTCTCTCTCCTTTATATACCATTTGCTGTTGCTCTTTTAGTTTAGTTTACTATATACTTAATTAAAAGCATACATTTAAAACTGAATGCCTGGCCATAGAAGATTATTTTCTTGAATGACCATCACATGGACTATACTAAAAATCTGCTTAAGCATCTGAAGCATTTTCATTGCAGGCAAATAATAGAAGCATTGTAGAGCAGGTTAGGAAGTGATTTCTGATGTTGGGCTTACTGATTTAAGTCCAGACTCCAAGTTTTTTGTTAATAACCTAAATAAAGAATGAGATTGGAATGCTAAAATTCCACAGATGGCAAAGTAGCTCTGCTGAGATCTAACTATCTTTGGTGTCAGAGTGCTTGGGTTTAAATGTTGGCTTTATTACTAATGAGCTGCATGGCTTTTACCTAACATACTGTCCACAATGTTATCTCTCCACTTGCAAATGGACATAATAGGATTGCTATGAGAATCAAATTCATTAGCATTTGTCAACCATGGACAGTATCTGGTGCAGCATTAGAACAATAAAGTATGTTATAAATAATGGATTGTCCTTGTGAGCTCTGTTACATGTAACACTGCTCAGAAGACAATGAGAAGTAAAAGTTTGAAAGTATGTTCTCCTAATTCTTGTGAATGAGTTTAATTTGTCTCCTCCGAGAGGACCATGTGAGACAGAAAGTAGGCAGCTGACTTGAAGAACTTAGCTGTCCATCATTCTCAAATGGGCCCTTCTCTCAGTTTACTCAATACATCATCATAAGTAGTAGGTGACTTTCAAACTTCATGATTACAAGCCACCAAAGTCACACTCAACTTTAAATTTTAAGACTCAATTTGACATTGGGTATTAAAGTTGAGATTCAGGTTTCTATCTCTAGATGCCCAGACTCAAAAGAGCTATGGAAAAATCACAAAGAAGTTGTAAAACTAACAAGATGGCACCCCAGGCTGGACCCAGAGAAGTTGTATTTCTCACAGACTCCCAGATGCTACTGATCTAGGTGACAGCAATGACCTGGTAAGTCCAATGTGGTGCTATGAGGGAACAGTGACATTAACTTTCTCCCACTCACCAAGTAATAATATAGGATGAACTGGCTAGAGGAGGGCAAAACATCTCTATTTGCTATGGAATGTGGATTCCAGTAGAGTCAGTGATTTGAATAGAACAGAAAATCCAATTTTTTAGTTCCTTTCTTGCCCTGAAATATATGTCAGGGCTGCATAAAAATTTCACATTTGGTGTAGAAATGATTACAAGAAAAGATAATAGGGATTATTTTTGGCTGTGTTTCCTTTTTGTTTATATTCCTTTTCTTTTCTTCCACTGGATTTATAAGGTGTCGAGCTGTTCTAAGTAAGGCTAGACATAGACTTGACAAGCACCTTCTTTCCAAGGTTCCTGACAATCTCTAGAGAGTGTTATTCCTTCCAATTCATCTATTTGGAGCTTATTTGCATCAAATGCATTTCAAGAAGCAGAGAATTTGAAATAGCTGAGGATTCAATGATTGAATGTTTATATCTTCTTCAGACAAGTGTGACACTTGTCCCAGGTAACACCTGGCATAATATCAGTGTTGGAAAGGAAAAAAACAAAAACAAAAAGTCTTGTCTTTCTTTGTAGATACATTTCTTGGGACCTGTAACCCAAACCAACAAAACATGAGAAGTACAGAATTTTATTAATAATTTATGTTCATTGAAATTTACAGGAAAAAGTGAAATCAAAACAAGTAGATTAGAGAGCTTAAACACCAACTTCAGGAGCAAAGAAAAGGATTTTGAGCTTTAGAGTATGAAGTATTTGGGGGAGCAACTAAAAATATTTGAGGGGAATTAATGCAAAATGCCTGTGTTTCAGCAAGGTTCTACAGATTCTGAAAGCCTTACAGAGACTTAACGTGCCAGGGTAGGGGAATAACACAGGGTTCCCACTCTGCTCAGAAAGAAGGGGAGGAGGATAGGGGAAGGATTGTGGGAGGGGATGACCAGGAGGGATGTGAAAAAGAAAGTTCATACACTGCTGTTAAGCAGATAAGAAGAAACATAGAGAAGTTGTCCTGTGTTTATTGACGTCTGAATTCCTAGAGCTCAATGTAATTAATTTACCAAAGGAACACATTTACTTTGTCAGCATAGTGAAGGTAGATACCCTTACCCTAAAACTGTGATAATGACTACAGAAGCAAATGTGCATGAGCCTGTATAGGATTCAATCAGAGTGCCATGCTTAAATGCATTCCCACTTTCTAGAAGTGTAGAGGTTTGATGTTGGGTCCCTCCCTTCTGCCTCAGCTCTGAGACATCAGAGCTTGCAACCAGAGACTCAATTCACACCTGCTGGCTGACTTGTCTACTGGCTGAGGATATTGTTGAGTGTAAACAAACGCCTGAGGACATCAGCTGTTGACCTCCTCCCCCACTGTGGGTAGCACCTCCAGAGCCTAGACCTGCGAGACGCCTGAGGACATCAGCTGTTGACCTCCTCCCCCACTGTGGGTAGCACCTCCAGAGCCTAGACCTGCGAGACCGGAGACACCCTGAGCCCTCAAGAACGGGCACACCCTACAGCCCGGCTTCCCTTTGACTTCCCCTTGTCTCTGTTTGGACTCTTCCTCACTCCCCCCACATTGTTTAAGTTATACAAATGTAACTAAGGGAGAGGGAGAGGGAGAGGGAGGGGGAGGGGGAGAGGGATCTCATTGTAACCTAGAGATCCACTTTGGCGTTCATGTATAAATGCTGAAACCCAAAAGTAAAGCAGCAAGCCTTGTTTGGAAACCCTCAACTTGGCTTCGTGTCCTTTTGTTCTCAAGCTCTGTGTTTCAGGTCTTTTCCTCCCTTCCAGACAGAACCCGGTTTGTGAAACTGTGGGACAGTTTCAGTCTGAAGTCATGGCATGTGAAGAAGTCCACAAATGGACCTATGAAATCCATGATGACTACGTACAGTTACAATCAATTCCTATACGCATTATGTTAAGCACCTTGAGATGATGAGACTAATCATATTGGGTTATGCAGACTGGCTTCAGCACAGTCATGCATGTGTCTTTAGTGGAAACTAGCCAGGAGAATCTTGTTAGTGGGTAGTAAAGGACAGATTGGGAGCATTAGTTCTGGTGTTCCATAGTACTTTAAGACATGTATAGCTAAAAATAACTTATGGTATATTTCAAAATGAGACTTTGAAGGATTGGAAAGATAAATGCTTGGGGTACCAATGGCACTGATTGTCCTGCAGGCCCAAGGTCAATTCTACTATGGAGAAAGAGAATCAATTTCCAAAGCTTCTCACCTCTACATGTAGACCTTGTCTGTGCATACATACACACACATACACACACATACACACACACACCACACTAGAATTAAAATTATAAAATTATCCTACCTCGTATTCAGTAAAAGTAGAAAAATTGCTCCTTCAGCATCCCTCTTGACATCTAAGCCTATCCCAATAAATTCAACTCTAAGACCAAGGTTACAGAATGGATTTGTCTGAGTAGTTAGACCAGAAAAATCTGAGGGATGTCAAAACAATTTATGTCACTTGGAAAAAAACAACACTTTAAAATGACCAAAATTCAAAGCCTATTATGTTCAGAAAAGTCTTGGTGACTTTCCAAGACTTCTGCTGAATAGGACATAATTGACAAATGAGGCTCGTTTGTCCACGGTGTGCAGCAGAATAGCTGATTTAGTAAATTGCAGTCGGAAGCCGATTTTAATAAACAACATCTTAATTCAATATGGCATTTTAATGTCTGGTTGCTTACTTTGATTTGAGCCTTGAAAGATCTAAATCTTTTCAAAATGTTTTACACAAATAACCTCCCCATGTGTAAGTCACTCTATCCCTCATTAATTAACTCTCCCATGGTCAAAAGGTAAATGGAAATGGCTGCTGGCCATTCTCTCAAAAGCACTGAAAGGTAGCAATTACCTCCAGTTAACCAGTGGCAAAATCAAAGCCATAAGACACAGGGACAGGGATGCTAAGAGCACGGGCCAAAAGCCATCACTTACTGAATGGATCCTTGATGCTGATGGATCCTTCTTCTGCCCCTTGAATAGTAGGAAAACATGACCCAGAGTCCCTGCCTGTATCTTTCGACTTCCAAGTATGATTCTGAAGTAAGACTAAGTTTGTTGAGTTCCCTGTCTGCTTGCTAGGTCCTTAGAATGTGCACTTCTGTCATCCTCTGGTCCTTAGAAAATTGAGGAAGCTTAGCAGAAAGGAAGAAGAGAATTCTACTGTGAAACAAAAGAAAGAAAAATGAATCAAGACAGATTAGGCCCATCTCAACAAAGTTTATACCTCCAAGCTGGGGTGGGACAAACATGGTTTCTACTTTCCAATTTATATATACGTACATATATATATATACATATACATATACATATATATACGTACACAAATACATATACATATATTGCTGTTTTTAGCAACCTTAATCCTATTTATAGGGAGTTTGGCTATCAGTCCCCTAACAGTTCATGGTGATAGTCTTAATTTGTTTATGGAAATGCCATCCTTATCCTACAGACCTCATGTGATGTCTGAAAGTAAGCAGGGTCTCTCTGGGATGGGAGAGAGTCTTAGTGTTGTCATCTCTTGCATTTGCCCCTCCGCATGCTCAGGGACAATTTGCTCACTAGTAAAAACAGGTCAAATTTGTTCTGTAGATGATAGACTCTTTAGGGAAGAGCCCCTAAAGGGCAGAGGCTGGGCCATTTTCTATGCCAAGAGTATATAGAAACCCACCCTTGCTGGCACTGCTTCCAGGGGAACAGAAAAAGGCAGCTTCCTGATGTTCACAGGACTGAGATGGTTTGCTAGTACAGAATGATGCCATTACTGCCCCAGAGCTCCAGTGAAATTCTCATGTGCCACTTGTTGTCTTTCTTGTATTTTGTAAAATTACATTTATTTCATTAATTTATTGTGTTATTTATTATTTAAATTCTTTCAGTGTATGTATGTGTGTGTGTGTGTGTGTGTGTGCATGTGTGTGTTTATGCTTATCACAACACACATGTGGAGGTCAGAAGTCGCCTTGAGATAGTCAATCATTTTCTCTTTCCACTATGTAAACTCCAGGTATCATCAAGTTAGGGTCAGTCTTCAAGTTTGGCTTCAAGTGTCCTTACCCAACGAGCCATCTTATTCACGTGACCCTCTCAAGAAAATTCTAACAGTTAAGCGTAATTACCACCTCTAATTATTACCCTAGATAGCTACAATGTTAGACTTGAATGAAACACTGGGAAGAAAGAAGAAAGCAGGGCAGATTCTCACAGTAAATGCTAATTAGTTTCAAATGATTATCTTACTGTCTTCTCTAAGAAGCCTATCAAATGCTTACTGCCTCCAAAATTTCTCCCTCTTCCTATTTTTCCTTCTTCCATGCCTCTCTTTATTTCTTCCTTAATATTTTAGTACAAAAGCCACCACATATGAATAGCCAGATAATGCATCTGTTTAAGTGAGGAATTTCAGTATGGAAATGTGGGTGAGGATAGACGCCATCTTTAGGATATTGAAGTGTAAGCTGTAGAAGTGTGACGATAAGTGAAGTGCAAAGAAGACTCTGGAAAGGAAAGACAATCTGTTAACTCAGATTAAGTAGGCATTTGAAGAAGCTTCAAGGAACTATGCATAGCAAGATGATAACCTGGACAAAAGGATTAGGGCCACTTTGGATAAGTAAGGCATTTGAGGAGGAGTGTCTGTAAGAAGATGTCACAAGCTGAGTGAGGTGGTGCATGGATCTTTTTGGGAGGTAGACACCTGCAGGAAGAAGCTTGATGATGGCATAATGAGGTCTGAGCTACAAAAGAGCAGTGCCCTTGCAGGAAGCCAGAGATGATGTCTAGTGAGATACTAAGGGAATGGAGCAAGGTTGAGATGGCATCAGAGGGAAGAGTACGGCAGAAGGAAACAGGCTAGTCAGATATGAGTGTTAATCATGTGATACCTGGATGCTTGAGACTTAGCTATAACCTGTTCCTCATTGTTGTGGGTGATGAGTTTACAAACCCAGAAAAGAGAGCACAGAATAAAATCAATACTTTGTAATTGATTCTAAATTATAATGCCAGTATATAAATCTCATAAAGTTTGATATATAAAAATGTAAACCAAAGTAATGACTAAATATACTCATTTCCTCTTGACTATCTTCATTGTTAAATTTGAAGATGTTATATCTTTTCATTAACTGTGCATAAATCTTTAAAACACATGATTTGTCAATATTTTCTTTCAATCCTGTGAGTTATGTGTCCTAATTGGTATTGTTCTTAGAAGCACAATAGTTTTGGTCTTGATAAATTTCCAATCTTTCTGTTTGTCGCTTGCAATCTTCTCACACACAAAAACTATCACCTGCTCAATATTGTAGAAAGTTAGCCTCATATTTTCTTCTATGATTTTTAATAGCCATAGATAGTATAATTAATTATATCTCTGTTATCTCTTGAGCCATTTTGGTACATGGTATAAGATAAGATTCTTATATGATTCTATGTGAAGATTTCAAAACTTTCAACCAGAACTAACAGAACTATCAGGACTAGAAATTGAGAGAAAGACATAGACCTTCATGCTACCACTTATGCTCTGGCCCAGAGCATACAGACACACATTTGGGGGGGGGTAGGCATAGAGAACTGACCTAGTAAACACTGACAGACAGCATTGACAGACTGTATCTCATCTCACATAGAAACATTCTTGTTCAGGGATCAGGGCAATAGATGTATTAGTAAAACAAGTGCTGGCAGATCAGCATCTGCCATGCATCTCTTTCATCCTGTGTACTTTACACCAAGTTTTATTTCCAACCCCTCCATCCCCATTTAAAGTCTGGTGATCCCATTTATAAAACTTTTGAATGTTTGTGGGAAAGTAAGAAGAAAAATGAATTGTCTGTTTGCTTTATACATTTATACATTTTAGTTGTTTTCCAGGGTATCATACACACTTCTCTATTTCTTCATATGTTTACTGGGATGCTTACTCTTAGAAGTTGACTTGCTGTGATTTAGAGTCAGTTAAGAGACACTTCTCTGGATGGGTTGGTTGGTAAGGGTATTTCCAGAGGATTAATCCCAGGGTACATGGCATTTTTTGACCACAAAAGAGGTAGTCTGAGACACTAGTTTCAGATATACTTTGAAAGCTGAACAGAACAAGTGAAAGTCCTACAACATTCGCTGTTAAGCTGTGATATTTTCCTATGGATGAACCTTCTCAGATTTCTGAAAATACTTGTATCACTTCAAAGTTTGCAAAAATGATTTTGACGCCATGTGCCAGTATTCTTGTTACTTTTATGGAGTGGATATGGAGAGGGCCTTGTCTCATCATTCATTAAAACACTCGCCCAGCTTACTGATTGCCGACTCAAGTTAATCAATATTCCATAAAATATTCTCTACCTTCCTTTTGAATGTGCCTGTTGGTTTTAAGTCATTTCAGTGTTGATACAGAAATGCTTACTGAACTCACTTTCAGGTGGTTTTGTTTGTCTCTCTCTGTGTTTAGTCATTTGGTTGTGTGAACGAACATACTTTCATCTTTAGCTGAGGCTCAGGGCTATCTGGAATCTGTGCATGTTTCTCCTGTTGCATTGGTTCTCTCTCTCTGTCTCTGTCTCTCTCTCTGTGTCTGTGCCTCTCTGTCTCTGTCTCTCTGTCTGTCTCTCTCTCTCTGTCTCTCTGTCTCTGTCTCTCTCTGTCTGTCTGTCTCTCTCTCTCTCATCGCCCATTGCAGTGATAACAACCAAACTTCCCTTTACCCCTTTACCTGCAATACGCAGTAATAGCACTGTCCTGGGACCAAGACAACTGCCCAGTGTCCTTTAAACCCACATTTTTCCTGCTCTTCATTAGCAGGTGCATGTGGCTATTTACACCACAGGTTTCTTAAGCCCCATGATCCACAGTGCAGGGACTGCTTCATTATACTTCTGTTTCACCACATAGGACTTATACCATTAAATTACTAGCAAAAAGCACTCGCCCAGCTTACTGATTGCTGACTCAAGTTAATCAAGGGTAAACTCATTTTTGAACAAACAGCCAAAAGCTCATGTAACATTAAAATCTTGAAACAAAGGATTACTAAGGAAGGTTATATTGGTTATTATAAATTTGGGTGCTTTTAAAAAATACACTTATTCTTTAAATATTGTGTTTTTTTCCAAAATACACTCATCCCCAATATCCCTCACTCTTCTTATCTATTTTGTTTTGGAATTTTTCTGTTCCTAAGCTATACTTTGTGATGTTAAAAAAAAAAAAAAAAAATCACCATTTCAGTACCTACAATACTACTTTAGTGCCACTAGAGGGCAATAAATTCTCTCTCTCTCTCTCTCTCTCTCTCTCTCTCTCTCTCTCTCTCTCTCTCTCTCTCTGCAAAGTTCTACTATGCCATTTTTCAGATTGTTGCCCATATTGGTTTGTAAGGGAGATTAACAGTTAAATGCTCCGAGAACAAGACATGACATATTTACATAGAGTGGTAAAGTGCTTAGTGACATCAGACATTTATAAGTTTTAGAAGTAGGGAAATAGGAGAGTTTCACTTTAATCAGGGAGACTACAGTGACTTACTAGAAATTGTTCCTTGAGGTTGTGGGAAGAAGACTAGGGGATTCCTCATATGTTGCACCTGTTTGCTACTTCCAGTCTAAAGGGCACAACTAGAGAGAAAACAAGGCTGGAAAAAAAAATAAGGAAGATACGTATCTAAGAAGACTCTAAAGAGTTTATAACCATGATAAATGCCATTTCTCAAAATAATAAGTAGAAAAGATAGGAAATATTTGATTTTCCAGAGTTTAGAATCACAGTGAAAAATAAACCCAGATTATTGTTTTCTTTGAAATCAGAGCATCTTCCTTCTTCAGGATATACTTACTAGTAAAGCTGAGTCCTGGCAAAGGTGAATACATCTATCTATCTTCCTGTCTGTCTATCTGCTTGTCCATCCATCCATCCATCCATCCATCCATTCATCCATCTGTCTGTCCATCTGTATATCTATATATCAAGTATATTGACCTTGGTAGAAATAAGTCTGGCTAGGAAGGGGTGAGGCATGTGCCATTCAGTCTCCCTCGACATTCTGTACATCATCTTGACTTGTGAGAATCTTCTGGGCTCACCTGGTGAAATATCAAACAGAACTGTTGACTTAGGCAAAGATATCCAATTTAGAGATACTTATAACTGTCCACTGAAGAAATGATTCCTTTTTTGAAAGTCATTAATTGTAAACAGAAGAGATTCTAAGTGTCAGAGTGGAGTACTATCTTTATAACTTTTTCATTGTTGCCAAAGAACCATAGTCCATGATGGGTGGTAGTCCCTGGATTGTGAATTGCTTCCAAGATCAGTAAAATTAACAGCTGTTTAATAAGTCTGTAAGCACTAGTGTACAAATAAATGAAGGATTATATCCCTTTCAGCATGGCATCCATGAATGGGGAAAGATTTTAAACTACTGCTTCATAGATACAACTTTTGTTTATTTTAATTTTATTTGTTGTCTTTTTGTGACCCACAGACATTGATTCACGACTTTCAAAGATAACCACTTTATTCACTGCCTTGCATCTCTCAGTATTAAGACATCATTTCAAGGAAGATGATTAATTTCAATAGAGACAGAGCAAAAGGTGAAGACAACCAAATCTGAGTGAGAATCACTGTAATTTGATTCTTTGCCTTTGGAAATTTCTTCTCAGAAAATCTCTGTAAACACTCTATTGTTCCTTTGGGGCTGTAGAGTTGATATTTTGGGTAATGTAAATTTCTTTTTAAGTAGGAAAAATAGGGTAAGATTGGTTTGTGAATGGTAATGACTTGTACTTTAATATGTAAAAAAAATAGGCATTGGCTGTCACACAAATTTCATTTATTATGTCCATCCTGAAAGCCATTTGGAGAGCTGCTGCTGCAGTCGTCACTACCTCTCATCTTTACCCACAACCCTGCCAGCAGCTGGGAAAGCAAAGCTGTAACTTTAGTTACTAAGCGTTGGCAAATCCTGTGCATCCCACCAAAACACAAGAGCCAATCATGAAGTCTGCAAGTATTTCATTTCCAGCTACTCCATGCATGGCTCCTTGCTATTCACGGGAAGCATCACTTAATATTTGACAAATACTGGATCTAGATTCCAATCAGAACTGTGCTTTCAATTCTCTTCATCTCTGTAAACAATTTTAGTACATTACTGATTTTCTGAGTTTAATGAGAGAAGGAACCAAATCACATGTTTTTGTGGACTGGTGAGTGTGAATAGGCAATGTTTGTGGATGAATATCTGTGTGTTTGAAATAACTGGAATTTAGTAAATCTGTCCCATGGTCTCCCTTTTTTTCTCTTTAGTGGTTTATGTGCTTGTGTGGAAAAAAAAACAGAGATGCCAATCAAGGATCAGTGTGGTATTAATATTATTTTCATGCCTACAAGGTCAAAAGAGGGAAAAAAAATAAATCTTTGAGGTTAAGTTTATTTGCCATTTGATGCCAGTATTTTATGATAAGAACAGAATTAATGGGATGGGGTTTTGAGGACTTTGGGAATAACGAGTGGTGAGTAAGGTTAATTTGAGTAGAAGGGGTCAAAGTCTTTGAGTACACCTTAGAATCTGAAACGACAACCACAACCACGATGGTACAGTTCTTCTTTCATGAGGATGCAATCCAACTGACTCTCATTAAATTTATGTGTTGATATACTTGCCACTCTGAAGAAAAATGAATAACGCAGGAAGTGATGTCATAGCATTTGTTAGGTTTAGAAATCTAAGGCATCTTCCAGCATTGGAAATAGAAACTGCAAATTCTACTTCCAGATGAGGGAAATGAAATTTAGCCGTGCCTAATCAACCAAGCCCTGTCCATCCATTTAACTTCTTAGTTGTTTATGTTTACATGAAGCATTTTCAAGGACAAATTTAACAAGGGCAGTTTGTGAAATGATAAGAAGATGGTGTACAAAATGGAAAATGTGAGGTGATTTCATTTTAGATGTTCACTTGGCTGGGTCTTTGGTGAGGAATACATTCCTTCCAACAAAATACATGCAGATGTTTATTTTCTATGGTCCAAGCATGACTCTTTATGCACATCACAGATTTGCCCAGAGTCTCTTACAGCATGCCTAAGTAACCATTGCATTCCCCAATAGCTTGAAAAATTCTCTGCTAGGAAAATGTTATTTTTGTCACAACCCCAGAAAATAGATGTTCTGGCTGATCTTGGTTTTCAACCTGAGAAGAAAGAACTTATCAACACAGGAATCATCTCCACCAAACTGGCCCATGAGCATGTGTGTACATCATTTCCTTGATTATAACTGATGTAGGAATTCCCTGCCAACTGTGGGAGGTGCCATCCCCAAATAGGAGGATCTGGGCTTTATGAGAAAGGTACAGGGGCTTGAATCTGAAAGCAAGGCCTTAAGCAGCAGATCCTCCAAGGTTTTCTGCTTCAAGCTCTTTTGTTGAGCTCCTGCATGATAGACTAAATCCTATAAGCTAAATCAATTCTTTTCCTCCAGAAGTTGCTTTTGGCAGTGTTTTATTACAGCAATCTAAAGCAAATAGGACAAGTGAGTACCTCTTGGTGATCTGCACTAATGTAAAGAGTGCAGTGAATCCTATTGTTCCAATTTAATGAAGAGAAAGACACATCAAGAGTTTTAAAATATAATCATTAGTTTGGTGGTCTCGTTCACATCACAGCTGTAGGAGGCCTTGAGAAACCACAGGTATTCAACCAGACATAGGAACAAATCTCCACTCACTGTGGATTCAAATTCAATCAATAATAATGTACAAGAAATAATTATATTGAACAAGGAAACATTTTACCCACAATACTTCATATCTGCAAATTAAGTTGCAGACATATGCATTTGATACTGAGTTACTTTCATAAAATGCTTTCTCCTCTGACATTATTTATAGAGTTTCTTAAAGGCATGGATTCATTGTGTTGAACTGGCGTGTTATATTATGACATATTATTTATAGAGTTATATGTTATATTATGATATATTATTTATAGAGTTTCTTAAAGGTATGGGTTCATTGTGTTGAATTGGTGTGTTTTGTTGATATTTATTTCAGCATACTAAGATACAGAAATATATCTTTCTCACCTACATCTGCTACAATATATTAGAATAGCATTCCCACACATAATAAACTCTTTTTACTTAAATAATATTAAAAACTTTAACCATGGAAGAAGAAACACCTCTATATGCTAGTCTGAAATGCTGAGAGTCTATACTTGAAGAATAGTCCATTAGTTTAATGCCACGGGCCGGCCAGTCTGGGCCTCCCTCAACTCGTGGGGGGAAACAGGGTCCTAGTCAGGTAGACAAGGTGTTCGCGAAGAAATGACAAACAGATGCAGTGCAAGGGAGTGCAGATTCTGAATGTAATGTGTACAAAGTAGAAATCAGGCTTATATGGTATACAGAGAACAGGGAAAACTACAGAAGTCACGTAGGCAGGAGATGGCTACATCAAGGTCAGTACAATTAATCATTCAGGTGCAAGGTGGAGGAGCAGTGGTGTCATTCTTTGGACTGGGTTTTTCTGGCATCCCCAAGATAAACTCTCAGGGTCTGTCTGAGGCAAGCAGCTGAAGGTCGTATTTTAGCATTCCTTGGCTGTAACGTAATTAGTGAAGGAAGCCCTATAACTTCTAACTTCTCACTGGCAGTAAAACAGTTTTTCTTTGTGTGGGACTGCTCTGATAAAAAGTGTCTAACTGCTATCTCTAACTCTTGAGACACCCTGTCTGGTAAGGCAGCTTCTTAGTAAAAATTCCAAGTTAATTACAGCTAGGAAATCTATTAGCATTATTGAAACATTGTGAAGGCCAGGAAATAATGCTCAAACTCAGTGTTAGCTATAACAAAATATTTCTTAGGGCACCTTTATGCCTGAATAAAGAAAGCACACAGATCTCTCCACAGACTTAGCAGAGATCAATCTGGAACACCTCTGAGTTAGGGGATGTCAGTGACTGGGCTACCTCAGGAGACTGACTCCTTTTGAAGTGTATGCCTCAGTTCTGTGATCAGGTTTTTAGGCCTGTCCCAGGCACAACTGAAGTAGACAAGTTCTGTGGAACAGTTTAAGGTTGAATGTTGATAATGAATTGAATACTTAAATGTAAATACCAGTGAAGCCAAAACTTTTAATAAGATTTGACTTTTTGTCTTATTTTATTTTTTAAGGCAACTGACCACATGCTTAGACCCAAGAAGATTGCAAGTTAGAAGTAGACTTTTGGCTTGATTGTGTCCTAAAGTCCGTATGTTGGACCCAATTTCTAACATAACAGTATGGTGAAGTGGAAAATTCTGGATTCTTTGGAAACTCAGTTGTACGACATGATGGTTTTTTTTTTTCTTGAAGCTGTCTTGTGAGAGGATGTTTTGCTGAAACAAATGTGAGAGGACATGTGATATTTTGCTGGAGCTGACCCTGGGGAAGGTGAGTGATGTTTGGGAAGAGTGTAAATGGAACCCCACAAACAATAAAAAATGCTCTTGCATTGTGATGTCATGCAAGGCTTCACTAGTCCCTAGCGGCCTGCAACACTTGTCTTGCTTATTCACTGGTCTTTGCTGCTCTTTACCTCATCAAGATAAATGCACCAAATTACTTCTGATGGTATTCTGGCTGACTCTAGTCGCTTCTGCTGACTTGTGCTGCGGACTCCGCAGAGCCTTGTGGTTTCTGCTGGATCAACCTGTTATTACTAATTTGATTTCAGTGTTTGATATTGGACTGGACTGCTGATATCCTGACAACAAAGCTTGTAATTTCCCCCAAAATATACTTCAACACAGGTCCACAACTTCTCTTTCCTATTAACCATTTTTCTTCCCTAACTCTCTGGTATGTGGCTAGAAGGGAAGTTGAAGCACTTAAGAATCCTAAATAAAGTAGGTTTAGAGAAAAATCTAAGCCTTCAGGGTGGAGAAAAGGAAGCTATGAGTGATGAATAAGTGGTTTAATATTATGTTGTCAAAATACATTAGTTATTGTGAGTCTTAAGATCTTGATGACAAGATGTACTTGACTCATTTCCCTCATCCATAAATTTTCATATTTATGTCTTCAGCTAAATAGTCATGTGGTAAGAAGACCAGACATTGGTCACTTGAACTTATGAATTCCCAGCCTTCATTGTATAAGAGATTGATTTCTTATTCTTTATAAATTAAGTGAGCCTGAGATAGCTCCAGAGAACTTACCTAAGAAACAAAGGAAGGAAAATATGTGTGATATATTCTCAGACTCTTATATGCACATAAGTCCCTAGAGATTTCACTAAAATGGAAGTTCTGCAGAATCTGGGTGGTGATGCTGCTATAAGTTGTGGATAGTTCTAAGTAGATCTAAGCTAATGTACTTTAAAGGGGAGTATGAACCAGAGAAATATATTAATTTCATAATCATCTAGAGAGTTAAAAGAAATACAGTGGTTGCTACTTACCTATGTCACATGATGCAAGTAAGTAGATCTTGTTTAGTTTGGATTTTTAAACATTTTCCAAGAGACTCCAATGCAAAACCAGGTTTCAGGTTTAATTAATGTGATTAATTAAATTAATGTGACTTTGCATAATATATGTGTACTTTGCGGTAGCATCTCATAAAATTTCACATTATACCCCAAAAGTAGACTTTTTTATCATGAATCAACATAGAGAGACCACCAAGACAACTGCACAAATTAATATAGCAAAGACTCTGGAGAAATACTTGACACAAGCTAGAGTTATCTGAAAGGAAGCAATACCAATTGAGAAAAAGCCTTTATAGGATCCATATACATGGCACTTTCTTAATTAGTGGTTGATGAGGTGGTGGTAGGGCAGCCCATTGTATGTAGGTGGTGCCATTCCTGGGGTGGTGGTCAGGGGTTCTATAAGAAAGCAGGGTGAGCAAATCATGAAGATCAAGCAAATAGGCAGCAACTCTCCATGGCCTCTGCTACAGGTTCCTGTACTAGCTTCCTTTGATGATGATAAGGAAGTGGAAGCCAAATAAACCCTTTCCTCCTCAACTTGCTTTTTCATCATTGTTTCATCACAGCAATAGTAACCTCACCAAGACAAGCCTTTTAAACAGGAACCTTTCTTTTGTGTTTTTATCATTTGTGACAATATTTAGTAAGTAGGCATGGCATAGAATCTTACTGACAGAGTATCCACTGAAACTCTGAACGTTGTCTTTATGTGTTATTTTCAGTACTGTATCATTCAATTTCCATAGATTTTTCAGATCCCAAAGTATATGTACAAACTTAAATTTGATAAGACATGAACAAAGAGAGATATCCTCCAAGATGTGCCACTGCTTTGTGGTAGTTATGGAAATGATTCAGGAGGTTCATCAGAAGCATGTGTATATGTGTTGAACCATTACTACATAAGCCATGTATCTCCCATTGTAGAAGCAGGATAATATCACATGTCAGAGAGTGACCACAATGACCAGCAGGGAATTTGAACATAGTTCCTAAACACTTAAATGAGTGAAAATTTTGAAGTGTGTATTGGAGCTTTCTTGTCTATAAATCAATTGAAAAAGTCTTAGGGCTCAGTGATTATTGAGTATTAGTATGCACATCATATAAGGCAATTTTGCAATCTCAGTTAAGAGTCAAGTATGTCCTGACCCATAGCAATGAGTTGCATTGGCTCTCTGCTTGTCCTGTTATGGAGTTAAAGGGTCTGGGTCATTGTTGTTTTTGTTTATTTGTTTGTTTGCATTGCTGTTATAAGTAACACTCATTTTGTGGGAGATGCATGCAGCAACGACCAAGCAAAACACAAAGTGAGAATTCCTTTCTTTTCTCCCAAGTCATCTTCTCACTCTAGTCCAGTTTGAAGCAGTGTTGAGAAATGATGAGGAATGGAAACCTAGGGGGCCAGAGTACCCACATTTAAATCTCCAGGGTGTATCACCTGAGACCAATCTCTCAGGCTCAGCTTCTTCATTTCTAAAATACGAGGGAAGAACAACAAGTTGGATTAAGCTGTGATGAGAGACAGATAAACGACAGTGTTTGGCAGAGTTCCTGGCTGCAGCTAGTGCTACTTTGATGCTAGGTTTCCTGAGTATAAACCATGGGAATGAGCATAAACATCACTCCTGCCTCCTGGATGGATACAATTCAGCATAGTAACTGTTGCATCCTTAAAAACCTGTCATGATTTAGCAAGTGGAAAGAACACCATTTGGTTTTTTGGAACTGGATATTTAGAAGAGAGTCCCCGTGAGTATACACGCACATTAGAGTCAAAAAAACCTTAAGTGTGTTGTTGTAGAGGTGTGCCTTGACAGAAATGAACTGAACCAGTGTTCAGGGATTGCTCTCAGGTTACCATTTTGAAAACTAAGTCATAAAAAGTTATTACAAATGTAAGCCAACATAAGTAAGCATCATTGGGTTATATTGGCTTGGTTCATTGGAGCTGAGGTGATATTTATTCCAATTTGTGTAACAAAAGTGCTTTTAATATTTCTTTTGTAATATGTACCTGTCCTATAGACCGAGATTACAGTCATCTTTCCCAAGAAAATCCTTCAAAAAAGTATAAGCCATTTTGACATTGTTTCTTGCTAGTGCTTTCTTAGTTTCAGTTCTGTCCATGGAGAAGTAGGAATAAAGGAAGCTTCTGACATGAAAGGACTTGTTTTGGAGATGAATGGTATATTACCTTTGTCAATATCTTTGAAGGTAAAATTATTCCAAGTCACATATTGCTATCAGAAACTCCAGAAGTAAGCTTCTGTACTATTCTGACTTCCACTGTTAGGATACTTAAGAGCATCGAACCCTCAAAACAAGGATTAAATTCAGACAAAAATCATATCTAAAAGCGTTCTTTGATTATCAGAGTGTGAGCTGTAAAACAAGAGGAAGTAGCCACTTGAAAAAAGTACTTGGATCTATCCCAGAGATCCAGAGATGAATAAATATACCCAAATCAATAAATATAATTCAGCATATGAAGAGACTCAAGAAAAGACACACACACACACCATCATCATCATAATAATCTCTTAAGATGCAGGAAAGATCATAACATTAATCCTCCCAGTACAGGAATATGGACTTGCCATCCTTCTTATATCTTTTTAAATTTCTTTCTTCAGAATTCTAAAGTTTTCACTATACCACTCATGCCTTTCCTTGTTTTGATTTATTTCAACATAATGTCATGAAAAGAACGATTCTACTAAAAGCAATGTACAGATTGAGCACCATACTTCCTAACAGAATTCTGATGCAGAAATTAAAAAAACAAAAACAAAAACAAAAAAACACACACAAGATTCATATGGACACACACAAAAAAGCCCAGGAGACCCAAAACAATGCTGAACAATAAAAACATCATCAGAGGTAACACAAATCCAAATTCTTTCCTATATTACAGAGATATAATTACAAAAACAATGTGGTACCAGCATAACACGGAAACATTGATCAGTGGAACAGAATTGAGGATCCAGATAACAGTCTGCATTCCATCTGTTGCTTAAGTTTTTGACAGAGAGGCCAATAATATGCATTGGAGAAAAAGACAGTATCTTTAACAAATGCTACTGGTCAAACTGGATAGCTACCTGTAGAAGGATGAAATAAGATCCTCATCTCTTACCTTGCATAAAATTTGACTCGACATTGATCAAAGATCTTGCCACAAGATCTGATATCCTAAATCTGATAGAGGAGAAAGTAAGATATACACTGAAGTTATAAGCACAAGAAAGGATTTTCTGAACAGAACACCAAGTAACACAGACATGAAAGCCAATGATTAAAAAATGGTACCTTGTGAAACCATTAAAAAAAAAACTTCTGTACATCAAAGAACACTATTACATAAGTGAAAAAGTAGCTTACAGAATAGCAAAAACTCCATACCATCTAACCATCCAGCAGAGAGCTTGTCTAGAAAAGACAACTAAAATAATGATGATGATGATGATGATGATGATAATAATAATAATAATAATAATAATAAAACATCAATAATAATAACAAAATTTTCCAATTAAAATTGTGTCCTGGGATTTAATAAGTGAGTTTTCAAAAGAAGAAAGACAATGTCTGAGAACTATTTCTTATATATTCAAACCCTTGGCTAGAATGTAAGTATAAATTAAAACTCATTTGGGGTATATCATCTTACCCAGCTCAGAATGGCTAAGGTCAGTAAATCAAATGACAATGATGACTGTAGTGGATGTGGGGCAGGGGACAGGGATATTCACTGTTGCTGAGAGTGAAAACTGCAGCAACCACTGTGGAATTCAGTGTGAAGGTTGCTCAAAAAATAGAAAGAGGCCTACTATGTGACTCAGACATGCTATTCCTGGATATATTTTCAGTGACTCTATATCCTACTGGAAAAAAATAAAAAGACCTTACTCATTCATGTGCCCTGGTCTCTATTCACAATAGCTAAGAAATGAAAATGACCTGGATAGCAATTAACTGATGAATGGATATTTTTTTTCTTTTCTTTTCTTTTTTTTTTTTTTGAGACAGGG
>NW_022196894.1:85824944-85829877 GCF_008632895.1 Mastomys coucha
AGAAATCCACCTGCCTCTGCCTCCCAAGTGCTGGGATTAAAGGCATGCACCACCACTGCCCAGCTGATGAATGGATATTGAACATGAAATTTATATAGAGTATGAGTATTCAGCTATAAGGAAAAAATGAAATTCACACTTAAATGTGTGGAGATGGAAATGATCATTCCAAATAATGTAACCCACTCTCAGAAAGACAAACACTACAAGTTCTCTTCTCATGTGGACATGCTAGCTATAAATCTTTAAATATGTATATTCAAATCAGATTACATATAAAATCAGAAAAACTATTAAGGACCAGGGGGATGGTCCAAGATAAGGGAACTAGGAGCTAGGCTGTATCAGAAAGGAAAGGGAAATAACAACAGAAATGGTTAAGTGGGGTTCAAAATAGTGGGGATGTCTTGTACAGGAGGGATACAGGGAAGAGTAACTGACACTGAAAAACTTTAGAAATGCTACTTGGAAACTTACTGTTAAAGAGATATCCTAGAATATATACATATAGAAATGGAGTTTGGATAGAGTTACATTACAACCTGGAGATAATGCCGCCTCCAGACATTATAGGGTATAAGAAGCCTAGGGCTAGGTATGGATTATCTCTCCTAGTTTGTGGTCAACAGAGTCCCATAGAACCTCTCAAACACTACAATCTACTGTCAATAGCTTTGGAGCCCCCTCCCTACCAGAACTTGATGAAAATATCTTACTGGTGAAAGCATTACATATCTTGGGTCATTGGGCATGGAGAAATCAAGCTGATACCGACCTGGCAAGGTTATCCTTTCATAGTGCTGGAGAGTTCTACACATGTATACTGGAGAAGAAAAGCTTTCAACATCCTTACCCAACTGTGTGTCAAGGAATGCCCACCAGTGTAATTGATGCACCAATATTCCAGATTCAATTTAAAACTCCCTCTGAAGGAGATAAAATTCACAAGTGGAATTAATGAATTTTCCTGATATCATCAACTGGGCATAAAAACCTGTGATTGTTAAGTTATACGCCCTAAAGGAGAACCTTGTAATATTATTCTGCTAAGTGCACATAGTAATAAACTTCTGAGTTCTTATGGCTATACACATGGATGGATGTATCTCTCAGCTCTCCTCAGAGAATCTTCTTTAGTAGATGATGATGAATACAGACTCACAACATATCTATGTGTATAGAATAAAAGAATGTGATGTACTCAGTTCAATAGGGTGAATACGTAACACTCCCCCATTCACCACTCTGGAATCATTATGGAAGAGAAGGTAAAAAGGCTGTAAGAAACAGATGGAATACATACCTGTATCAAAACAGTATTTTGTAGACATAGAAGCTCAGTTGCATGCATGCGCTGATAGCAGCTATGACTACATTCATAAGATTAGCACAAGATCACGCTAGTCCAGATCCTAGCTTCTATGGGGGAGGAGTTCATGAAGTACCACACTTCTCTGAGGAGCGACTGGCAACTTGTAGCTGCTAGGGATGGAAAATCATGTTTATTGCAAGTCTGCAGGCCCAAAGAGGATGCTCATGTTCCAGTAGATGACCCCATGCTGGTGCACAAATACATAGTACTAAATGTTCTCAGTGAGTATTATTCAGGAAAAGCAGGAAAAGTGCACATGCTATTGGGAAAAAAATGAGAAGGAAATAGATGAATAGTTGGAAGGAATGGAATGAACAGTAGACTATTCAAAATGTGTTATATGAATGTATAAATATTAAAATACTAAAAGTAAAATGAAACTATCATAATAATCATAAGGATAAATCACTTTATGTTATATGTTGCTTAAAATGTTAAGTAATACTAAACTCTGAGCTTCAGGAAACTTAAGCTAATAACGTTTAGATGTCAAATATAAAGATTTCATGCAATGGAAATGTTTAATTAATGGCACCGAAATGGATCACTTCCTTAGAATAATTTATAATGAAATAATAGAAGGAGATGCCATATGTAAGTGTGTCATTTGGAGATGTCTTTGATTGGAGCAGTGGGGGCTAAAAGTCATCAGAGTCCCACCTGTCAACAGATTTAATTTGAAAATCTTCCAAAAGCAGTTTAACAACCACTGATTTCATTAACATTCTGGGCAGCCTGGAAGAAAGCCTGTGATTGTCCAGGGCTCTGGCAAACACTGTTGATTACTTTCCCAATATCTGTTCTCTTGACAACTTCTACCTTTCTAACAAGGTCTAACCAGGTCACAGGCCCACAGGAGGACTGCTCTTTACTTGCATGCACATACACACACACACACACATACACACACACACACACACACACACACACACACACACACACACACAAAGCTGCAGGTTCTCAGGGCATCTTCTTATTCTTTCATGATTTATGAGGAGCTTTAAGATTTTATCTATTGAGACTTATTATATCAAAGATGATACAGAGTCACTAAATACTGTTTTAAAATTGCTATACTAGTCATTATTATCATGTTGTATATCATGTTAGTAGATATTTTATAGCATAGTACTTTTTCCCAGGTTAAAAACTATTATTTTAAAAAGTGATGCTCCTTTCAGTTACTTCTTGTTTGGGGCCAAGGTTCTCGCTGTTTTATTTTCCGTTGCTTTTACATTTTTGACAAAAGAAAAAAGACAAATGGTGCCACAATATCAAAATGCTGCCATTGTTCTTAAGTGATTGGGGCATGCCTAGCACTCTTATGTAAAGGAATATGGAGTGCTAATCTAAGCCAGTTCTGGATATCTCAGTCACAGCCCAGTGACTGTGACATAGTAGGCACACTATGGGGTTCCAGGGAAAGTCGCTTATTTGTAGAAAAAGAGATGGGCAGAAACAGTTCTGCTTATCCTTCAAGCTTTCTCATTGTGTGTGCTTGATGTCATGAATGGGGAATATTACCTTGCACATGGACAAATGAGGCTTTGGCCAAGCTGTCATAAGAAAATGTCAGAACTTAATGTATGGAAAGTACTAGAAAGAACACTGCATGCTGAGGGTGTATAGACTGACCCAATTCTCTAAGGTAGTGACAGTCATCCTCCAATGTCTTGCTTTGGAAATTCAGAGTTGGCATCAGATATATTTTCTTGTTTTAATTTGGCTGCACATTGAAGGAACACAACTAATTCATTAACTTGCAAGAGGAAAGCCATTGGGATTGATGTTACTATAGTCTAAGTATCATGTAACAAAGGAGTAAGCAGCAGTTACAACATTTGAAATGGTGATATGGGGTTTATTTGAGCAGATGGTCCCACTTACATCACCCAGCTGGCTCGGGATTTCTCAAAGGACATTATTTTCCCCAGGGAACAAATTTATTATGCAACAAATCATCAGGTCAGAGGAAGAGCTGTTTAACCCAAATTATCACTAAGGTTCTTCCTTGCCTGAATTCATTACCAACATATTCTCTGTGATGGACTTACCTTACCAAATACAGTTACTACAAGTGGTGTTTTATTTCTACAGATAAAAATTGGAAAGATCCCAGTCAAACTGAGAAAAAAGCAAGTATGTGAATTCTGAAATGTGTTTTAAGTGGAAACATCATGTCAGCAAAATATTGTAGTTTATTGCTTCCAACATGTCCATCATTCCCCAACAATTTGCTTCAGATTTCCAAATATTTATCTAACATATGTGGGAAGTAAAAGTCTATCCCAGATTATGTAACTGGCAATGATGCTATTTAGAATGATCGTTAGTATTGATCCTGTCCTTCCAGGAAATGAAGCATAATTGCAGATTACACTGCTGCATTGATGAGTGTCCTTCTCTGCTTTCCAGACACAAAACTACTGTGTGGAAATGAGAGTGAATGTGACTTTAAAGTAGCATTCAGCCTTGTTATTAAAACATGGATCATTGAATGCCAGTGCTAATTACCTAAAGACATTATCTGAATCACTCTTCAAAATGCTCATAGCTATGGCATTCTGGAAACAGTTGGTCTGTTTACAGCTAGTATCAAAGCAGACTTCTTTCCCATAGGAATGTTAGTATAGTTGTGGACTCATGTTTGATTACTTATTATGGATTCATTTTTATTAAATATATCTAAAATATCTTTTGTATATTTAATACCTATGCCAATTCTAAAAGTTACTGAGCTAAATATTTCATTTTCTTATATTCCTAAACACATTTCCTCCCTCCCCTTCCTTTCCTTCCTTTCCTCCTTCCTTTCTCTCATACCATTCCCCTTCACTTCCTCTCCTTCCTCTCTCTCTTCCTTTCTTCTCTGAAACACATGACATTTTCTAGCTCCATCCTATTGTACTTCATTAGCACTGTAGCTGGAAGCTAGATAATTCTAGTCACAAGATTCAACGTCTCCTACATAAACCTAGCCAACTCACACATAACAGAGTGTATCTGTACATGATGGAAGTCTGATGAACTAAGCCACAGATGACTCCACTTGCCTGAATCCTTCCTGAGAGATTCATAGCATTGTTAACCAAGATACTCAGGGCTGTGTTACACTCCACTCTTACCTCTCTATGTTTTGAAATGCAAGAAAGCTAATATTTACACAGAATTGGTCAGTAGAGGTGGCTTTACCCCGACTGTCAGATGGAAACTGCCTTATAGATTCTAGGGAACACCTCACTTATGTAATATTAGGTGATTTGAAATAAAGCAAAATGAAACACTGCCTAAACCCCCACATTTCATCATGTACATTTTGACCATGCCAGGATTTAAAACATGATAATCTAGTGCTCATAATTCTTTTTTTATGATTTAAATTTTTATGAAGTCAGAGAGGTGATATTACAAAAATAATATAAACAAGTTTTAATTTTTTCCTAAAACAATTATACAAACTTAAGGAGTGCATTAACTTTTTGCTTGAATTTTGAAAAAAATACTGCATATACTCATATTACTCATATTGTTAACCATATATACTTTGTATTTTTTTATTTT